>NW_007224976.1:218600-439913 GCF_000164805.1 Carlito syrichta
GGGCCGCCGGGAGGAGCCGGGGAGGGCCATCTCCCGGAGAAGGAAACTTTTAACTGGGAGGGGAAACAGAGGCCTAAGATCGGTCGGTTTCGCCGGTTTAGGGCGGGAAGATCTCAGGTCCTCGGGCGCTCTCCCGAAGTTGGCGGCTCGGCTGCGGGGGTTCCCCTTCCCTCGGTTGCGAGGCGGAGCCGCGTACCTTCCCAGATCAGCACACCAATTATCTTAGTAATGTTTCCTCCCAAAGGCAATTAGATGAGACTCGCTTTCAAAAAATCTGATAGCTGTTGAAAGTTAATGAACACTTCACCCGGAGAACTCACTTCCTGGTTCCCCGGCGGCTCCCCTAAACTGCTTCCTCTGGCGGGTGACTGCCGAGATAGCGGTTTGTGGGTTTTGGGGACTCCCGCCCCCGCTTTTGTAAATCGTCCCTAATCCGTCTGGAGTATGAATGAAAGTTCCACTGTGTCAATTCAGGAATCTGATATATACAGCGTGAGGCACCAGGATATCTGAAAATCCCTACCCTAGATGCAGCGTCCACTTAGGTCTTAAAAACCACTCACTGTTAAGTAAATGAAAAGCGGTGCTGGCGTATAAACAGGACCAAGTAACCTAAATCATGTGTTTTAAAATGTGATCTGTTTTTAGGCATGTTTGACTTAACACCGTACAGTAGGCAAAGGCAGGGGTATGCAATTATCTTTACAGTAAGTCGTCGGCAATTGTTATTAGCTAATGATCAAATATTTACTTTTGTCTGGCTTAGATTTCAATCAAAGTAATTAGAAGAAAAGAACATCCACTACTTACTGTGGTATATTGTTTTAATAAGCGACCGCAGGTGTGGGAGTTCCTACCAAGAGGAATTTAAATCACGTCTTTATGATGGAAGTTAATCTCTCTAATATGCTTTTCCGAGGTTTTGTGATTTAAGCAATATATTCCCCCCCACAGTCAGGAGCAGTGTTCTCAAAGATATGCTTAGCAGCAAAACACATGCAAAAAGAAATGTGAACGGAGGTTCAACTTATTAATGAACCAGAGTTGATGGCATCTTCCTATACTCTGGCAGAGAAGCAAAACACACTAAACATTGTGAATGTGGAATCCAATTTATTAATGAACCTGAGTTGGTGGCATCTTCCTATACTCTGTCAGGGAATGAAGTAACATTCTCCAACTGAAAGGGCTCAGATGATTAGACTTTCGAAATTACAGTGACCCTCTGTCCTCCACAGCTCCGGAGGTTAAATCCATAGTGAGGTGGTCACCAGGTGGATTTGAAACCCCATGCAAAGAGCTTTCAGAGTTTAGAGTGTGACTCCATAAATACATACATACATGTTATATATGTGTGTGTGTGTGTGTGTGTGTGTGTGTGTGTGTGTGTGTGTGTGTACACTTCTTAATTTCCTTAGCAGAAATCTGGGGAATGCAGAGCTTCAGTCAGTGAGCCTGACTAGCTAAAGCCATGTTGCTGCGCTTGAAGTGACCAAGGCCAGTAAATGCCTCTGTAACTCAGCAGATCTCTTAAAGTCATGTCCACCTCCTCTGAGTACCCGTGTCTGCTAAATTAATTCATTGACCTTATTTAGGACTAATGGTCCAGAGTCATTAGAAATTGCTCTTTCTTAATCAACTGTTAGAGAGATTTAACAGAGCCAGGGAGTCTAGCAGTCCGCATTATCTTATTACACTGTCACTTTCTCAGAAGTCACAGATTAAAGAGCTCTGGTGTGGTACCAAGTCCACCTAAATGTCTTCTGAAGTGACTCTGTCGAGTGACTAGAACCAGCACTGTTTTATTTCACTCCTCTAACAGATGCCAGACTTTGCCACGATGTTTGTCCAGGGCCAGAGGAGACTTAATGAGACAGGCTCACTTTCCAAGTTTTCTGCACATTTAAAATAATGCAAGAGTCTCAGCAGAATCACATAACAGAGTCTAATATGATCATTAGCTGAGATTTTATACTGCAGTTGCAACATCATTTCTTCCTGGCAAACCTTAAGCGTTTACAATCCAATACAAAGGAAACCAGCATGAGACTACCCCCAGATTAAGAAACAAAGTCAGAAACATTTAGCAATTGTGAAAAACAATATAATTTATATTGTCTTCTTTTTAATTTATGGGAAATGATTTCTGTAATGCATGTAGCTTTATGCATTTTTGATGTGCACTTCATCTTTCATTTCCATTTGACCTGGTTTTCCTGTAATAAAATTCTGTAGATTTATAAATTCATGCTGAGAGCAAAGAATGCCATTCTCTTTCCACAGGGAATCTATTAGATGCAATATTAAAATCTATATATACCATTACTGAAAATTTGTGATTGATAGGCTTATATATTTCACTGCTTTCATACCTGTTCCTCTTACATAGTTTATGCATCAAATTTTTATTGCTCAAAATTAAGCATCAATAAATGTGGCAGCATTCCAGGCTGAGGCTCTCCACTATGAAATCCATCATAAAAAGTGACAATGAGACTCTACGCTGAACAATAAAGCAGCCCAGAGACTGGTTTATTTGACTCTCAGTGAATCACTTCAGCATTTGTTGAAATGAAGGCTCAAAACTAGTTAGCTCACCTTTCCCAGAATGTAAGGATATGGCTCGCCATATGTGGGACCCAGACCTGTGTGGTGGGTTATTTTTCACTCAGCGTTTAGGTAATTAGAATGAATGCCATGTGGCTATTTACTTTTCTTTCTGCCCGTTGCTTTGATCTGATCTCCAAGCCTGAACAACTTTTCTTGGAGAAGTAAAGCAGAATTATTTCTGCTTCACCAAATATACTTTGTTCTTTGTTGATTTGGATCTCAAGAAGCAGAGATAACTCAAAATCACTTAGATTTATGGGCAGATAAAACAACCAAAAAAAGGTTTGGCTTTAAGCCAATCAAAGACAATCCCCACTGATCAATGACATAGACCAGGCTTATCATCAAAAAGCAACACAAGGGGTCGAGCAGCATCTTTCAGTCACTCTTCCACTTAGAACTTGCTACTTAATGTGATTACACTTCTTGGGGGATAATTAAGTCTAGCAGAAGCTCCCAGGGGACCATGTTAACATCAATTGAGGGGATTTAATGTTTTTAATGCTGGAAGACCTTTTTCTTGGGAAGGAACTTTGGGGGTGGGGGAGAGTCTTCTCAGATCTCAGTCTGCTTTCTGCCTGAGCCAAACTTCCTGAGATCAAAGAGTGTTCCTTGGTGGATGGAGTGTTGCTCTCAGTGCCACGTGAAGGACTTGTGGGGACCTCTTGGAGTTCCCTTTAAAAAGTTACGGAAAGCTTAATAACCAGTGACTTATATATAATGCTAGGACACCTAACAGGTTGTCAGGGAAAGATCTATTAAAATCTTATTTTCATTGCAGATAAATGTGGCGATACTATAAAAATTGAAAGCCCCGGGTACCTTACGTCTCCTGGTTATCCTCACTCTTATCACCCAAGTGAAAAGTGTGAATGGCTGATTCAGGCTCCGGACCCATACCAGAGAATTATGATCAACTTCAACCCTCACTTCGATTTGGAGGAGAGAGACTGCAAGTAAGTGGGAACGCTTTTGAACAGGGCACCACAGCACCATCTAGTGGTCGCGTCTGTAGATGGGGGACATCTACGTAGTTATAAATGGATCCAGGAGGGATTCCAATCTCGGTCGGATCGAATGTCAATAGTATGGAAATTAAATTATGTTAAGTGATTTCTGAGTTACCCAAACCAGGAAGATTATATTTAAATGTGTAATCTCTCATACTCTTTCTTGTTAACACTTTGGGTTTTGGAACTCTTGTTAAGAAATGTATACAGTCTGTGTCTTTCTTCCTCCCACAAAAAAGGGGGAAGAACTAGAAACCCAAACCCTCACTTATATTTTTGTTAAATATCGTGGGTCAGTAACATACATTGCATCCCCAGATAGTGAGATTGGATATTTTGAAACAAATCTGTGGCACATTTTATAATTCAAGAACTGTATTCATCTTATTGAGTTTGACATGGTAAAAGCAAATTGTCTTTGAATAAAAATAAGGCATACAGGATAAGCCAGATGAGGGTTTTCTTAAAGGTAGATTACGGATTAAAAGACTCTCTGGAAAAGGCTAGAAAATAGTTGTTAAGGCACAAGGAATACAATGAGAACTCAAATATAAATCAGTGTTTTATCTATCTGCTTTAGTCTTGCTGCATCCTTCTATGGTTAAGTTATTAAGCATCACTTTATGCCAAATTTCACTATTATGAAGACATTTTCCCTATAGAAATTATCTAAATTATATTTCCCCACTTTTCTTTGAAAGCACCAGTGTGTAGCTATTGCTTTCCACAGCATGGAAAATATGTTTTTACACACATATAGCAGTCTACCCAGATCCATGTTTGCTCTTCTTCCTTGACACTCAAAAGACAACCTGTCTCTGGCTCATCCATATCATTCCATTTTGCCACACTGTAAGTGGTGCAGTCCCCCTAAACCTGAACCTGAATTAGTTTATATACATATAAATAATTTTATCAAAGGAAAATGTCCTATTTAAATCTCAGTTCTAAAATATTTCCCAGACAAGAATGCATTTTCCTAAGTTTTAAAATAGTTCTGTTTGATATAATCATATACAATATCTGTAGTTTACTACTTCCATTGAACACAAACATTATTTTACAAGTATATTCATAACTAAAGATATTCTATTTTCACACACATTTTTTTTAGGGAAGAACAGAATGATATGAAAATGTTCCCACCTGTAGGAAGTGCTCAATAACCTGTTGAGTTGGTGTAATAAACTAGCTTTTCATGGTCAGGGAAATGAGGTCATCTGGTTAATTCAACATTTTGGTACCTAGAGAATTAGCATAGATCTATAGACTGATGATCAATTTCCAAATAATCAGCATATATTACAATGCAATAAAATTATACTGATTCCAATTTAATCTTTGTTCCATGATTCAGAAGTGCTTCAGGGCATTATATTGATTTTTAATCTTGTATGGAAGTTACCATTCATAGAGTGCTCCAGTTATTGTTAGCAAAAAGGGAGTTCATTGTATTTTTCTTTTCTTATCTATTCGTTTTTTGTTTTTTTTTGGCTAATATTCTTTATGGTGGTTTTTACAGTTTCAATCACCTAGACAACCTGGAGACTTTTTTTCTATATCAATATTATTGTTGTTGTTTTGTTTCTTGACAATGTTTAAACAATGTTTAAAAATAAGAGATGTTTTTAAGAAACTGTGGTAAAACATAATCAAGTAAGAACATTTTTTCTAAAAATAAAGTGCTATTAGAATTTAATTAACTTGTTTGCTGATTCCTGATCTGGAAATCGTGGCTGCATTTATGTATAATACGATAGTAGTTATTAGCAGGGGTGTACTGCTAAATGTTTAACTATTGGCTCTTTGGAGGGGGTAGGTCAAGTTCTGATTCATAACATTTGTCAATTTCCAAAATGTAAATAGTCCCACCGTGGCCAATTTCAAACAACCCATGTGATGTCACTGTGCACAGACTTGCAGAGAGATGGGCGGTTGGTTCTTGTGAGTGGGTGCCGGCCAGCTCCAGCACACCGCTGGTGCAGGCGCATAAGAAGGGAGGCTGGTTGAATCCATGCTTATCTAAAGTGCTTACAACCCTGTCTGGTTCATAGTAAATCTTACATAATTATTCTTCATACAATAATGTGGTGTAGGGTGTGGTGGAATAGGAGGAACACTTTTTTGGTTAGTTTTCTTTTCTTTTTTAAAAATAAGAGATGATTGTAATTTGTAGAAAGTGACAACTCTAATGATATCAGGATAGTATACAAGCCATGGCCAAGAAGATTGTTCCCATAACAGTCCTATGATGGTGAAGTTTTTTTGTGTGTTTTGTTTTTTTTTAATGCAACTGAGTAAGGTGATTTCTTAATTGTCCCAACTGAGGCTTTGCTCTCTGTGAAAGTGCCATCTCCTAGACAGTGTTGAAAGGCTGGTATATCTAGCCCGATGAAGGCAATGGAGATTAGACCCATGGAAAATATCTTTGTGCCGTGTTTTGAAGTGTTCTATCTAAACTTTTTATCAATGAAAAATTCCAGAAAGATATAGGAAGACCGACTTAAGACATTGACTTTGCTATCTTTCCAGGCTGATCCTCATGACTGTCGGTCATGTTTGAAGGTTGCATTTGAGAGTCTGCAAATGTAGCAAAAATACTTAGCTTCCTTTGTAAAGACTGGGAGAAGAATCCACAGATTTAAAATTTGTTAGTGATTAGAATTTTCTGTAAAAAATAGAAAATGCCAGAAATTTTTTGAAGAACAAGTTCATAGACTTCCAGGTTTAGATCAGATGTCCCCAAAATAGTATTTTTTCTTTTGTAATTTGTTCACAAAGCTATTTGAAATGACACAAAACTAGATACAGTAAACCACATTCAGAGAACTGGTAAGCTTTTAATTATAACTCCTGTTAAGTACAACTGTTCTAAAAAAATTTTTTTTAAAGAACTGTTCATCATATTTGTGATATTTCATATTTTCCCTGCTTCAGCTATCTTATATGTCTATTAGCAGTAAAGAAAAAAACTAGTAGGATAAAATAAAGGGTTACTAGTAGGATAAAATAAAATAGTAAATGTGAAAGTCTTTTGAAAAGTAAAAAGCTCACCTCAAAATAAGTTATCACCATTATTGTGATCTCTTTAACAACTTGGTGATTGTCAGAACATTTGGAATTATGAAATGAAGCACTTGTCAAACTAAATATATTGATTTAGTAATGGGATGATTTGCACATAATACACCTTGCATTTTCTCTCGGAATTGTCAGTATTTGAACAATCAACTTTCACCATGAGAAAGCTCAAGAAATCAATGTCTTAGCACATTTGCTTATTGGGAAACATCCTTGAGACCCAAATAAGCAATTTTCTTTTGTAGGGTGTAAGGATGGATCAGAAATTAAATAGACCAGCCAAACAGCTCTAATAGGAAAAGGATTTTTATTGAGATTTTTATTGTTTTATGTATAATTAGGTAAAAGACATAATTTCTTAATCTTAACAATACAGGATGGTCACAGCTTTTCGTGTGAGTAGCACCAAGACTGATGCAGTTTATAAGTGAACAGTGGACCATACTTTACAAAAAAGAGTGTTATGTTTTTATGGTGTCTATCAAGGGGGGATATTTCCTAAGAAACATAAATGTATAAGTTGTGCCCTGTTTTAAAATGCAACATTCTGTGTTTATGCCACCACTGAATCAGGTTTTATTATAAATAGGCATCAAAACCGTAGTACTAGAACCCCTTAATTCTGTTACTGAACAAGATGTGGTATAAATCAGTCAATCAGTATAGCAGTAAAACATCTGTCTGAAGAGCTAACATAGGGGGTTTCCCACTTGATAAATGCATGATTTTATTGTTATGTGGATATAAGAGAGACCTGTGGAGGATATTCCGAGAAAAGAAGGTGTTGAGGAAAGAGGAGTGATGATTTCTCTTTCTTTGCTTGCAAGATCCTGTGTGTTTGTGATGTGTCAAAGGGTTCTTAGAAAGAAGTGTTCATTGTGCACTGTAAATAGTTTTCAGTATTTACATAGAACTAGATAGATGTTAGTTACTCCATGCAAGTTTTCTTCAGTGGTAAGGCAGACATCTTGACTCTCATAAAACTTTATATCTGTATAATAAACAAGAATGTCATTGATACGGTAGTTAGAATTTATGAAACTTTTCCAGTTTCCCACCAATGCAAACTATCAGCATGATAATTTATAATGGCTTTTGACAAATACTGCTGAGCAAAGAGGTGTGTGGTTACATTCAGATCAGATGTCGTCATCTGGGGAGCAATAAAAATTTCACAGACATTGGGTTAAAAACATTAAGAAAATGAATGTAAAGCTCCAGAAAAAGAGCCTAAAAAAGGTGATAGTATGGGAGGGAGAAAGCCCAGTAGTGATTTTCTTACTGGCAAGATCCCCAATTTCAATGTCTGATTTGATAGCACTGTTTCATAATACAGTATAGATGCTTTTCTGTCTATAATTTAGACTTGTAATCTCTTCTTTGTGTATCCAATAATAGACAGATTTTTCCTAATTCAGTGCATTCAAAGGAAGATTGCCCTCTTGTAACTTCATGTGAAGTTTAATCACAGTGAAATTATAATTAAATAGAGATAATATTCAAGTTTTGGGATTTTGTTGAAATAAATCACACATTGTTTCTTTTACTCTACTTTTAAAATTACCTAAATTATTACAAACTTTGAAACACTGCCAATCTCATTTATTTTCATAAAAATAAACTCACTGAATAGAAATTAATCTACCCTTAGTTTCTTAAATCTGATTGTTCCTGCAGGTTTAATTAAAAGATGGTCACCTATTTATTTATTGGCAATTTTTGTAATATGGTATTGTATTCCTGAGTATGTTTTCTGTTTTGATCTTTTATTTCCTTAATTTTTAGCATGGATTTTTTGCATTAATTTTGGTTTTTAATGATTAATGTTAGTATTTTAATTTTTTAATAATACCATGCTTTTAATTAAACTACTGTTTATCTCTGGATTTTTTTGGGTTTTTGTGTCTGAGGTAAAGACCTCACTTCAGTCTTGTGTTTTACAGCATCACTTAGACCAAAACAAAGTCCTTGTTTTATGGAAAACAGTAGGTATGTTAAGCCAAAATACTTTTCCATTTTCTATATGAAATATAGAAGAATGTATACCTTTAATTGAAGTATATCCTACATTTAGAAAAATATATAAGCTAAGTTTGAAATTTGATAAAAATTTTGCAAGGTGAATCCATCCACATAACCAATCCAGAAACAAGCTTCTCCAGCTCCCTAGGAGTCCTCTGATGTTCCCTTTTAGTCACTAACCCTTGCCTTCAGGGGCAACTGCTGTCCTGACTTGTGTGATTCCATTTTTTAAAATTTCAAAATCAGACACAACTAAACTAAAGACTTAGAAGTCCGTATGTACTATCCTCTGAATACAGACAGTGAATGTCTTTGGGGTGGAGATAGAAAAGTGAATTATTCCTCTTCTAATCAAAAAGTAGAGTTGTACTGATGTCTTTTCTAATCTTTTTCAATGGCTACTGAAGAAATAGCTTGTTTTTGTTTTCATATTCTACAGTTATGTTAAAATAGACACAAAGTTTTAAATTTGGAGCCTGCTTTATATGCAAGGAAAGTTCAGAAGAATCCTTCTTTGCTTTATTTTGTTTTTCACGCTCTCATTTCTGGTTTTGATTTTGGGTGATTTCCCAATATGGGCAATGTGAAGGGCACCACTACCAAGCTCATTTGAATTAAAACCTCTTGGTGGATAAAACTGAACCTTCCTTAGAGCAACTGCTGGCTAGTGTTGTTGTTACCACCTGTAGCACCCTTGGTTACTGCCCCAGCAGGTAATTATCTGCTTTCTTCCCTTAATTTTTTTTTCCCCATCAGCACTGGTTTAACTTAAACAGAACATGTGTTTAGTAAGATTAATTTTCTTTGTTATTCCATAGTATAAGCAATCACATTTGATCACAGATAATTTTGAGTATTACAAGGTTGTCTCATGTTAGGCATTTCTGTGATTTAAAAGAAGGTGCCTTTATGAGTGAAAGGAGAAGTTTGGTTGAAATCTTATTGAATGGAATCAATATGTGCATGGCATTCCAACCAGATTTCACTTTGGGGAGCAGGCACTTCTGAGCTGCTCCAGGTGAGACATATGCCTTCCGCCTCATGCACGTTCTCAGTTCCTTTCTTTCCAGCATAAAACCTGATACTTGCATGCATGCTGACATGCTTCAACAGAAGCACACACATAAACACATATGTGCACCTAAAGCGGGCTAAAAAATAAACTCAGCTAATTATAGTGATCATATTCATCAGGGCTGATCATTAAGCCTAAAGAAGAACAAGAGATAAAATTAGTGTTCGGATCAGGTTCCAAACGCCTCTTAATTGGGTGTTTGTAATCAATCCTGATTGTAAGAGTCAGTGACTTGGCAGAAGGCAGCACCTGGGAAGAAGGTTTCTCCTGCTATTCTCTGGTTGACTAACCTGTGCCTGTATCTGGGTCAGTTAGTGCTGCCTTGTGGGTGAAACGATTCAGTCTTTACAGATCGCTTAGAAAGTGAAGTTCATTCATCCAGAAACTCTACTAAATTCTGCAGGGGAGCAGAGGGGAAAAACAAACAAACCATCTTTGGGCTTCTGACTACTGAATTCCTTTTAAAAAGTTCAAGTTCACAGAGGGGAACTTGTGCCTCATAACATGGTTTTCCTCTCCATCAAGCCCAGATCTACATTGCTAGATCTCATTTGGTCAACATGTCTTTTCTTCTTCAATTTAACCAATCCTAGAATGTTTGGAAAGGGATGATTGTGGCTGGTTCTTTCCTACTGTTGGGTCTTGTGCACATCATGGGGCCAAGACCTCCCTGTGCATCATGCCCATTTCACAGATGACAGCCCTGAGGGTTAGAGAAATTAAATTATCAGAGCCCAAATACTCAGCTGTTGCACCAAATCTCTTTCCACTTCTGTGATCAAAGGCATATTTTGGGATGTGCCTTTTGAATGAGAGAATTCTTGTGAAACATTGCCAGCTTATTTGTTGTTCAGGTATCCTTTTTCTTCTATACACAACCTCCCATAAAAATTTAAGTATTAACCAACTAATTTTAAGGAAGGACTTAATTTTTAGACTGTTAGTTCAAATTCAGTAAAGCTTTTAGTTCAGATTAAGAGCACTTGTGAAAACTGTGCACAGAAACTTCCAACCAGTCGATGATTTTCTATTCAATCAAAACTTGCCTTAACTTTTGAGTGGAAATCCTGAGGGGTAAATATCTAAATTCTGGCCCTTTAGGTGGATGGAATTTGAAAGTACAAAGCACATATAAAAGTACAATGTTCATTTGAAGCCTGACAACCAGGTAGCACATGGGTTTGATTTATGCAACGGGTTAAAAGGACATTTAAGATACAGCTGTGTCCAGTGGGTAGTCTCAGGCCCAGATATAAGAAGGTTGCATTCCCGCCAAGCGCTGGCCATTTATTTAATCTCAGGCAACTATCCGGAAAATGTTCCTCTCTCACAGCGCCCCCATTCATAAAATTTTGATATTTGTAGCTGCCAATGGTGGCTCTGTAAGGGTTAAAGGGAGACTGTTTTCTCAGGGACTGAGTTCCTGTGAGAAACAGAAGAGTGTTTTTTGAGAAGAAACAGATGCTCCCAAGTATTTTGTTTTTATCTGGGCAGATACTTTGTACAAGCAGCAGCCAGGTGATTACTTGTTGCTTCTGTGATAGACTGGCATGTCATGGAGAGGGCTTCCAGTCCTAGGCTGAAAGGGGATGCTAAATGTCTCTTAATTCAAGTTCTTAAATTTCTTTAGAACAGTCAGAAATGGCAAAGGTTAGTCAATAGAGTCACAATTCCAAGTTCTTGTCTGACTTTCCAACTATTGGATGCAACGAGCCGGGCAGCTATTACGCAGGATGTAAGCAACCCATGAAACATCATGGAAAAAATTAAGATGTGGTCAAAATCTCAGTCGTACATAGATAATTTCAAAATATTTCAAGACACTAAATTCTTACATTTAAAGAAAAAAGAACACACTCTTGACTCGAAGATAAAAAGTACACAAAGCTCTTAAAACTTGATAGCGCTGAGTCTGACCTGATCTGATAAGGGATTATGTTGTTTTTACACGTAGTAACCTCTGGCTAAAATAGATCAGTGTTTTACCTTTTTTTTTTTTAATTTAAGTTTGTACTTGTCTGTTCATTTTCAAATAAATAAAGTGGGCTTTTATTTGTTAACACATTTGGTCACAGAAACGATTATTAAAATAAATTAACATTTGAATTTCTAGAACAATACATTCTTGGAAAACCAGTCAAAATGACAAATCTCAGTTAATCTGACAACCTACCTCTAGAACAATCTACTTGCCCTTCCAACACCCATCTCTGTAGAATGTTTATTCTAACTGTGCACGTAACTCCATTGGGTAGTAGACTCCACAAAGGCAGAAATCGTGTCCTACTTATATTTCTACCCTCCACGATGGCACAGAATGCTGTGCACATTAGACACTCATTTAATTCAACAGCAGATACATTTATTGAAATCAAAATCAAGTAAATGTAGAATCGAGGTCAAAAACATAGTGTTTCTCTGACTTCAGCCTGTGGTTCACAGGAGACAATATGAAGAAGAGACCAACAAAGTTTGGTAAAGAGAAAAAGGGGCAATTCTGATAACTGCTCAAGTGGGTGGTCATTCTCTCAGAAAGGATTTGTATGGCAGTCACTCCCTGGACTTTAAGGGAGTAGCTGCATTTGTGCATTCAGGGAATCTGGTCACAGTCCCCTCACTCCCACACATATACCCCTCCCGCTTAGTCAGAGACATCTGAGTTTGAATTTTGGAGCCTTCAATTCTCGGCAGCACAGGTAAGGACTCCAGATGGTCTGAAGAAGGGACAGAACAGTAGTAGGCATGCCTCTGTCTTCCATTGTTATATGGTAGGATCAGGTTGCCAAGCTTAACTTGGATGTTTGGAACATATTCCAGTTTGTTTGTTTGTTTACTTGTTTAGAAAGGGTCTTACTCTGTTGCCCAGGCTGGATTGCAGTGCTGCAATCCTGGTTCACCACAGCCCCGACCTCCTGGGCTCATGAAATCCTTCTACCTCAGCCTCCCAAGTAGCTGGACCTATAGGCACGCTCGTCTAATTTTTGTGTTTCTTGTAGAGATGAGGTCTTACTATGTTGCCCAGGTTGGTCTTGAACTCCTGGTCTCAAGCATTTCTCCCGACTTGACCTCCTAAAGTGCTGGAATTACAGGTGTGAGCCTCCGTGCCTGTCCTACCATAATTTTAATTTTAATTTTTCAATTTGAAGTGACTCTATGCTGAGGGAAGGGTGAGGTGTTTTGTTTTTGTTTTTTCTTTTGTTTTCTAAAGCACTGATTGGAATCTTTTTTCCCCAAGGAAAAAGTTTTGCATTTTCCTTCCCCTTTATTCCAATGTGAATTTCTTTGTCCGTGACTGGGGACACTACTGAGCAGCTATTAGGATATATAGATTCAGTCCTTCATGACACAACTCATTTCCCTCCTCAGCTGTCCTAGCATCATGCCTGATGTGTGTGTCAGTTCATTAACGCAAGCCGGGGATTTCTGACTGTCAGGGGACTATGTTAGCAGCTCCCTGTGAAAAAGAGCTCTGGTGAGAATTAGAGATGTGGGCTATAATTGCCCCTCTACCATTCACTCCCATCTGTGAAGCAGGAGATAGGTTGTATGGGCTGGGTCCCAATATATGAATGGCTTGATTCTGGCACCGTTAATACCACAGCTCTGACAATGTTCACCTATGCAGCCCAGCAAGATGTAACAATAACCAGGCTGCCCTTATCAGGGTCTGGTTGAGTTTCGCTACCTAGACATAGCTTTAACGCTGTGCTTTCCTTTCTCTACCTATCCCAATAACACAGTGTCAATGAGCTAATGTAGATGGAAGTGTTCTCCAAATACAAGAGGAATATGTTAAATAAAGCCTAGGTATTACTATAACAGGAAGTGCATCCGCAGGTTTTGTTCCTTAAAATAAGTTCAGACTGTAAACAATAATGTCTGCATCCTTAGGAGGAGACATTTACAAATACTTCAAAAGCACTGTACATGTCCACAATAGAGATAGTATCTGTGCTCAGCATGTATTCAGTCAACAAGAATTTCTAAGTGTTCTTACAATAAGTTGACTAATTAAGTGTGCTGTAACTGTGGTCTTCTAAAAGTCCACAATTCTAAAAGTGGAGTTTCTGAAAAATCATATGGAGTATGCCATCTCAGTGTCCCAAACGTCATGATAATAGCATTAATGGCTATAAAAATCATTATTTTTCCATGTGTCCCTGAAGACTTGTAAATATGTTTGGTACCTGCAGAGTGTAAACCAGTGCATACTTAAATCGCAATATTTAAGTCCATAGCTTCATGGCTATGACACAGAGAGGCCAATCCTTCCCAATCCATTCAACCAAATTGTGTTATTATGTTCATTTATAAAAAGAAGAAACTACATGGATTTGGTAACACAAATTCGTAGAGAAAGGCAGCTGGGAAAGTAAATGTTTTCAAATGGCTGGTCCATACCATTCTTGTCCCTTTCCCTATATTTCTAGTAGCCCAGGTCTTCCAATCTTGCCATGTCCTTCCCCTATTTCTGGTTATGACAGATTTTCTAACGGTAGGAACGGGAATTTGGTTCTCAATGGCAACAATGAGGAGCCTGTTTGCAGAAAAGAACTTAGAATGGTAGCAGAGAAGAAATTACTATTTTAGTGCCCTGTCCTCATCTCACCTTCATAAATGGCCTGGTATGACATAAATTATATCTGTGGCACTTTTTTCATTTGAAATAACTTCAGGTGTGGCTGGGAGAAGGGGTTTGCTTTCCTTTTTTCTGTGATTATTATGGGCCTCCGCTGGTCAGATGAATTCTGTAGGACTTCCTCTTCATGAGTAAGAGACATGTTCCTTGAACCTTACCACACTGCAAACAAATATTTTATCTCTCTTTCCTATTACTGCCAAGGGTACTATAAATGGTAACTGTAATTTAGAAGCCCACTTTCTCTTTTAACCCTCTTCAGCATAATTTCTATCCCCTTCAGTGGACTAAAACTGCTTGCTCAAATGTTATACTCCACTGACTTTTCTAATGCTCCAAACCAACAGGCCATTTCTTGACCCCAATGCCTTCAACCTTGGCATAACATTATACACCACTGGCTACTCCCTATGAACCAGGGCTTTCTTCTCTCCTACGTCTCATGATATGGCACCATCTAGGTTTGTTCCCTGTTTCTCTGAACACCTCTTTTTTGCTTCTTTTTCTCCTCCAAGGTTTTATCTTTGCCCCAAATCTCCTTTACTTGAATAACAGTTTTGATCTCAGCCACTAGGCTCAGATAGTACACAGCTTTCCAGCCAGCCCTAGATCTGACCTAAGTGTTGGACTTAAACTTCCAAATTATTTCTGAGCAATGTTGACTACCTGTATGATCATTTCCACAAATACAAAAATCACACTTTGTACTTTTCCATGCAAATAACTTCTCTTCTGCCTTTTCTCTCTCTCTCTTATTGATTCCTTCATTTCCTATTTATCCCATTTGAAACTCTGGAATGTCTCCTGATTCTTATTTGTCCTCCAAATCTGATCAGTTTAAAGGCTTCTAAATTATATACCCACAATGTCTCACCTTTTCTGCTGCTACCACCCAGATGCTAACCTATCCCTGGTGCTACTACATTAGTTTTTATCCTATCCCTGGTGCTATGATATTAGTTTCCTAAAGGGTTATTCCTCCTTCGTGTCCTCTTCTTAGACACCTTCAGAACTCCCCATTTCTTTCTTGCCTCTGTCTGTGCTTCTCAGCCTTTTCCAGTGAAGCTCCTGCCTACCTCTCTGGTCTTATCTCATCTGGCTTCCTTATATATTTTAGACAAAATGGTCACCTTGTAGTTCTTCAGACTCACTCCTGTCTTCTCAACCCTGTGCGTAGGGTGTTTCCTTCACAGGTGTATGAAGGGTAAATGTCCTTTACACACCAAAGTTTCCGTGTCAAAATGTTGCCCATCATCCTGGTTTCATCTGAAATGATGTTTTCTTCATGAAACCATTTTTGATAATCAACTACCAATTAAATGTGGTCTTACTCTGTCTTCTGACACCCCTGAGAACTATGCTTATATGACATTTGTGTATGTTATGGTATTGTGTCATCATTATTCACCCAGCTAGATTATACAGTGTTTATAAACATGCTGGTAGTGTTTTCCAGCATTCACAGAGCCTAGCATAGTGCTTTGACTATAGTAGGGAATCAATTAATATTTACTAAATTGAATTGACTGATGGACATCCGATGAGTCTTCTCCAGTGTATTCATCTAGCACAGGAAGATCGTCAGCTGTCCTTCAGCAAAGGTTTAATTAATCAAACTATTTTTAAAATGCTCACTTATTCTTTTCATTCACATGGTAAACCCTTCCTTTTCCTGGGTAGTGGAGCCAGACTTACATTTTTCCTCCCGAAACTTCCATTTTTAAAAGCTTGAATTTCTACCTTTGAGTAACTTTAGTTAAATCTCAAAAAATATGCAGAGATAGTGCTTGACTGAAAGCTTTTCTTTTTGTGTCACAGTCATCTCCATAATCTGTTTTGGAGTAAGAGGCATAAAATGTATTAACATTGTAGGCATATGTCCTGATTGCTGAGTGTTTTCTGACATTCCCACAACTCTTGGGACTGTGTGTCACAATTCTATAAACTTGGTCTATTGTATATTCACATCTGGGCTCACGTCCAAACCACCTTTACATAAATTAAACACAAATAATTTAGAGCCTGCTTCCGTTCCAGCTGGCAACCCCAATATATGCACACGTGAACTTCACAGTGGGTTTGCCAGGGAAGATGCACAAAGTGAACTTCTCCACTAGAGAAGTTAACAGGGGATGAATTCCTCACAGAATGGTGTAAATATTAGTCCATACCACCAGAGAAATAACAAGCTTTGCATCCTAGATAATGATGCTCCCTGGAGAAGCAATAGACCCAGCTAGCCCAGGGTTGTGTGAGGTGGGTGTTTTCTGGAGTGGGCAATGAGGGGTTTTCCACTGCTTCCTTGGCTAACACCTCTACTACCACACCAGTGTTTGTTAAGTGTTTCTTAAGGTGTGTCGCACAGTGGGCTACTGCCAGCACAAGAGGAAGAGGCAAAGTAGTGGTTACACACCGACACCCACAGCAGCAAATAACCCCAGTCATGTAGCTGGTTTTTCTCTTTCTTATTAGCTCCCCAGTGTTGCTGTCTTACACTTAGTTTTCTAAGGTATTTCCAAATGTTTCTGAGGCATTCTATCCTTCTCACCTCCCTCATTTGTCTGCAACCATAGAGCAGAGTGACTTAGATGATAGACTTTTGTGTTTCCATGGAGATAAAAGATTAGCTGGGGCAGAGGCAGGTGCACCGCCTGATCATGCCCTCAGCTTAATATCTTTTTGTGCCAGTCCTGTGTGGACTATGTTCTCAGTTCTCTTGAGAAACTTCATTAGTTAATGGTGTGGTCTTCCTGTGTGATGTTCACTGATATGTTTTGTAACCCTGAGTTCTAGAAGTCACTCAACCTCTAATGAGTGGTGGGCCTAAGTGTTGAATTGTTCTGGGCCTTTGTTTCCTCATCTGTGAAGTTAGAGGAGTGGGCTTTCCTCTTTAAGCCATTTTGACTCTACTATAACAGGATCATCTTTCTCCCAGGGAATCCTGCCATAGAACATATTCCAAAGATGTTTTTCTGACAGTTGACCTTGGCCCTGACCCCAGGTCCTTTCGTTGGCCTTTGACAAACCCCCCTTGTTTTTTTTTTTACTTTCTTCTTCCTCAGATCTAAATTTCTGCTCCATTCCAGCCCAGACCAGAGACCCTCCCTGCCTTTTGCAACACAGCCTTCTTCCCCTTCATACTCATCTTTCACCAAGATGTGTATTTTATGTCAGTTTTCCACCTCTAAGTGATATCAAACATTTTAGACTAAGTAAAAATTTATTCTAAGTAATTGTTCATTTTTTCACCTGGACCTTAATCTTACCCATGAGCAGATACGTTGTATCTAATAAGTTTATTCAGAACTAGGAGTGTGGACCTTGGAAATACTTATTGTCCTGCTGTTGTTGAATATAACATTTGCAGTCAGCAGAAATTTCACGTATGAATGATTGGTTTGATCTTGAAACTAGATGAGCCACAAGCCAAGTTTGAGGTATAATTTAACTACAATTGATAACCTGAGTATTAACCCAAACTAAGACTTGATTGCTAACACAAAAGTAGCTTTTACCTTATCTTTTTGTTCAATATAACTTTTTAAATCTAGATTGTAAGGAATAGAAATTGCATTAAAAAATACAAAAGAATAACAGCGGTGATTTTATTAATGAATCACACTCACTCTCTGTCTCAGAGGCAGTGCAAGCTATGTAATAAGCTATGTATCTATTTGTAAAACAGTCTCAAATTAAGGAGCTTATTCAGATGCTGTTGTAAAAATAATTTTCTGAAATTGTGGTCTATCAACAAGAGATAAGATGGCACTTTGCTGTTGCCTGCTGAGGCCCATTATGAATAGTCTATTTCAGAAGCAAGTCACACTGTAAATACAATGTTCAGATTCATTTATTCCCACAATACCATTTCTGCAAAGGTGCAATTTCATAATTTGACTTAGCACTGATAGAGCATCATCATTTCAAAAACTCTTTATAACCACTGGTTAATTCACACATCTTTAGGAAATTGTTTATTTGTACCAGACTCATTTTACAATGAAGTAACCAAAACATATAAAGATAAAGCAACATGCTCACAGCTAAACAAGGACAGAGATGTGTTTAAAACGTGTCATCCTCCTAAATGTGTCTTTAGCACATCTAACTTATGAGCAATTTAAACATAGATATGCTTGTAATCAATAAAGATTAAAGCACCTTATGATTCTATTGCAGATGGAAAATGTGGTTTAAAAAGTAGTAAACGCAATTCCTTCAAAATGTAAATGTAAACAGGACCTGAAATGAATGAACATATTAAATGTACTTGTCACTATTTGGTCCTCATGAGCTGTATTTTTGTTAAAGCAAATGATCAACAGTATACTAACATCTAAAGTTATTTGGCTAATTTCCAGCATTAATTGGGAAATGTCTAGTATTTCCAAACACCAGGATAAAAAAAGAATTTGAACTGTCAACCTACATTATTTTTGTCATTATATCTTTCTTGAGACTAACCTTGAGGTTTAAAGTATTCATGTTTCTTATCAATGTTGTTTTAGGATGTGGTTTATATATAGAATATTATACAAGGCCTGAGATTGATGGTGAACATGAGGTTACTGTTGAACATTCATCAAAGCATGTGCTTAGAAAAAAAATGTGGTTATAAATTCAGAACTCACAAACTTAGAAATTGAGGGAGATTCGGGCATTTTCCCAAGCATTGTTTCTTCAGCACCAAAATTCTTCCTCTGAAAACTTCATCTGTTGCCTACTACCTTATTCCTTCATTCAGTAAGAATTATTGACCACAGAGTACGTGCTGATCACTGTTTTAGTAATAGAGCAGTGACTAGAACAGGCTTCATTCTCTGTCCTCAAGGTATTTCTGCTCTAGAAAGACAGTGGTAAACAGAAGAGATCTGCTTCTTCAGGAGCTGTTCTTTGTGCAGCCTCTCTGCTTGTTGATCCTCATTATCTCCACCTGCAAGTTCCAAGAAAGGCCCATTGGGACATGGATCTTGCTCTAAACAAGATGAACATAAAAAAATGCCTGGCTGAGGCAATTGTTGGTTGAGCAGCGAGTTTGCTCCTTGTTACTGGTATTCTCTACTTGTAACACTTTGCTGGGGTCCTAGACCCTCTAGGATTCAGCCCTCAACTGGGCTACACTTGTTTCCCGAGTTGACTCAATCCCTGAACCCTGGCTACTTGCCCTAGGCTCTGCAGAAGACACTCACTGGCTAGTTCTAACTTTAACCTTTGTCTTCTTTGCCTATAATCACAGGTCCCAGTCAGACCCCTTTCGCTCTTCAGCCTACTGGATCCCATGCTTCAGAGTGATGGGTCTTTCCTCTTAATAGAGGACTGAACAAAGCTATGACATTTTGGAGTTGGTTTCTAGTCTAAGCAGCTATTTCACCGGCTCTTTGAGAGGCACAAATTAAACAGAACAGATGATAAGAAACTGTAGGAAATCTTTGCTCCCCCATATCCTGAGACATGGTCCAGAAATAATCATTATTATTCAACAAATGTTAATGATTAAATAAATGAACAGACTGCTTTATCTTTTCATTTTGTGTTCATTTCATTCCAGAGAAGGCTCCTTGCCTCTTCCTGGCCACTCACTAGCTAAAGTAGACTAGAAAGAAAGATACATCCTCAAGGAGACACGAAAAGAACATGACCAGTGATAGAACCAGAAAGGAGATGGAGACTGGGACATTAATCATTATACAAATGTCTCCATCTTCAGGTGTGAAATTACAGTGATACCAGTAACATATATAGTAAAAAAGCAAGACAGTGGGTTCCACTTCAGACATTTTGAGATGCTTTCAAACATTTCAGGTAGAGACGTCTTAAAAGAAACTCAAGAGATAGAAATCTGGACACAGCTTGACATAGAGATTAGGGAATCATTTGATAGCCAAAGCTGTAGAAGTTGACATTTCTTAGAAGGGCCAGCAGAGATGAAGGCCTCAAGAAAAAGCCACCTTTGTGGGATGGGTTACCTGTAGAGGGAGTTCAAAGGAAAATGGGAAGGAGTTATGAGAGAGATACCAGTCTTAGACAGTCATAAGAATACTGTCTTATTGCAGAAAGCTGCTAAAGTGAATATTTCAAAAAGGGAAATGTGGTTCACAGTATCAGATACTATACTAGAATAAATACAAGAAATTGTGGACATGGGAGACGCAGTGACTAGGCTCATGGGTTTTTTTGAGTTGACAATTTCATTCAACCTTTGGGGCAATGTGATCTAGCACAGGCATTAAGCATTGAATGCATAAGAAACAAATACTGTGGGTGTCAACTGTTCCTTTTTCCTTTAGACGTGAAAGAAATATACACAGAACATTCTGTTGCTTTCAAATCTAGATGATCAAGTTCAATGCTGATAAAGGCATGTTCCACCATTTAGTCTTAAGAGAAGGAAGGTTAGAATTAACTTGGAAAATCTTTTACTTGATTACATCAAGGATGGCAAATATGTTTGATATCACAGAATACCTCTGATTGATTAGCAGTGGCTGTACTACTGAGTACATCTGAAAACATTCTTGGAAAGGATTGGCTTAGTGGGTTGCAGCATCCACCATGGACTTGAGGAAAAAATGGTAGCACAAGTGCCGCAAAACTGTCATTTCTAATCCATCCTTAATCTTTGAAAAGATCATGTGATTTATAAAAGAAGTGTTTCCAAAAATACTTAATTTTGTGTTAAACTGAAAAACAAGCTCTTTGGAAATGAGCTAATCACAGAATGATAGAAAAGAGTTTTATTTGGAACAAACATTTCTGTAAATTAAATTAAAAGGCATGTATATATATTTTTCTTGAGCACAAAATTATTATAAGTAAATTTTAGAATCTAATAGTTCTATAAACCCACTGACAACTTTTGGAGTAATTTCTTTGTTTTAAATAAAAGTCTAAAGTATGTATTCTATAGAATTACTTTTTAAAAATTCATGTAAATTTTTAAAAATTATTATGATTTTTAAAGTTATAAATAAAATTTATCTTCATGTTTTGGCAAATTCCATATTTTGCCTTGTGCAGTAAGTTTCTTATGGAGACACAAGCACATTGAGATTTCATAAGTACTATGGAAACATGACATATTTTTTCTTTAACTATTCAACCTTTGGGGCAATGTAATCTAGCACAGGCTTTAAGCATTGAATGCATAAGAAACATATACATAAACATATACATAAACATAAACATATTCAAAAATACAAGAAAATAAATTACTCATAATCCTATTGCCCATAGATAACAACTATCTATATTTTGATATATCTTCTTTCAGCTTATTTTCTGTGCATTTGGAAGTATGCGGGTGTTTTTAAAAATGAGATTATTCTCTGTAGACAGCTTTTATCCTACCATTTTCTCTTCAAATTGCATTTTAAACATTATACTAGGCTCTTAAATATTATTTAAAATAAGCCTTTGATAAACATCATCTTCTCAAAATAATACTTTTTGATTAAAGTGCTTATGTTATTTAGGATGTTTTAAATTGTTCAAAATTATAAATAATTGTAAATAATGATAGGACAAACATCTTTGTGCACAAATTCTTATGTATCCTTAGGAATTTCTTTAGAACAGATTTCTAGAAGTACAATTCCTAAACCAAAGAATAAGGACAGTGTTAAGACTCTTGGTATATACTCCAACTTGCTCTAGAGGGTATTAATGGAGGTAGGAGAGGTTGTTGAGGTTTACTTTAAAACTACATCTATATTTTCCAAAAAAGTCAATACTTTAAATCAGGAGTTAGCACAGTTTCTGAAAGGGGCCAGATAGCTAATATTTTAGGCTTTGCTAGTAAGATAGTCTCTATCTCAACTGTGTGGCTTCTCCATCATAGCATGAAAGTAACCATGGACAATGGACAAATGAATGAGCATGGCTATGTTCCCATAAAACTTTATTTCCAAAATCAAGCATTCACACAGATTTGTTCTACAGGTCATAGTTTGCTGACCTCTGTCTTAATTGAAAATCCTGTTGTTTTATGAAAACATTTGAATTTGTGGTTGTCAAAAATTGGGAGCCATGCTTTGCAAAATTCCCTTTTTAAAGATTTGAGCTTGTGAGATCTTGAATCCCAGTTATAGTCTAGGGAATGGAGTAAATCTGCTTTTGCTTCAAAGCAATGTAGAAATTAAGCAAGGAAGCCATGAGTCAGCCTGTTGTTTCGACACATGCAGTGTATGGAGAAGTCTATAAAGTTAGGCTTCTGTTTGCCTCTGTCAGGCGGCTGTAGCTCTGCCCTCAGTCTTTTCTTGAGAAATTTAGTCCAACTCCCATAAAAGTAATCACATCCGTGTATACAAACTAATTTTACCCAATATTGATTCAATCAAATCCGCCACCACTCATTAATTCCAGCATTTTTACACAATTCCTAGGAAAACAAATCTTAAAGCTGGAAGAAAAAAAAAATCATCTGAGAAATAACTTTGTTCTCATGAAACCTACCCAACAGGGAATATTTTTCCCAGATGTTAAGTATACAATTGCTTTTCCTTAGGTGACCCTTTATAGAGCAACTAAAAGACATCATTGACTACCTTTAACAAAAGTGTAAAACACAAAGGAAATAAACCAAACAGTAATTTCCTAAATAATGCCACAATGTTGAAAATAATTAGCAGCTATCTGTCAAGAAAACTTGTAAACTGACCCCAGGGATAAAATATGTTTTACCATCTTATTTCAGTGGTTGCCCCTGCCTTGTTCTCTTACTGCTTCTGAAGTTGCCTTGAATTGAGGATCTTTTTGTCAAAATAGAGGCTGAAGGAAGTTGCTTTCAGTGACTCTCAGATCTTACACAGATGCAGGGACATACACACACACACACACACACACACACACACACACACACACACACACACACACACCCACCCTTCTGACCCCACAATGCAAAAGCAGCTGCCTTAGTAAACACTACATCTGAGTCCAGCAGTGGTTTTATGCTCATTGTTCCTGTCTCTTATATTTATGCTGGAGAAACAATGTGAACTGGATGTCAACAGCTCTCTGCCAAGAATAGAAGTGTGTTTGCAGGCTAGCCCAAGCAAGTAACAAAGAGTTGGGGGGAAAATGGATTTAACCTTTGCAAATTAGTATAAACAACAACTTTCCTGCATATATACACACCATACATGTATAACACCCAGAGTTAGACATTTAGGTTAGAAATGTCTAGTGGAAGACCCCAAATTGTGTACAATGTTCACTATTCAGGTGATGGGTACACTAAAAGCCCAGATGTCACCACTACATAGTATATGCATATAAGAAATCTGTACCCATACCCCATAAATATAGAAAAATGCTTTTTAAAAAAGACCCCAAATTGTATTCCCATTCATCATCAGCTTTTAGTCATAATACACATTTTAAAAAATATATGGAATTTTACACGCATACTGTTTGCAGTTAGCAGGGGATCTGGCCTCTCTGTTTTATGAATGGAGAAGATGGAGTTGAAGCAGTGAATGACTTGCTTAGAGAATGGTTCTATGGTGAGAACCTGGTTCTCCTTATTTTTAGGACTATAATCTCTCCACTCATCATACTTCCTGTTCAGCCATGTTGCTTGCCCTATTTGTTGTTTGTTCCAGGTAGTGCATATTCACAATTTAGTGCTTTGAGATACATATACCCTTTTTTTGCAGTTAGTCCTTTAAGGAGTTTATAACTTACTCAGTGTCAGACATCCTTAAGGGTAGAATAGGAAACAATGGGTAGTAATCAATCATAACCCAATTATCTCATGACAAGTCTTCCGACTTCCATAAAATATTATTTTCCTGGGATGTCCAGGTTCCATCTTGAGCTATTTTAACTTGAAAGGTGCACAAATTTTTTTAAATGGTTTTAGGCTGGGTTCGATGGCTCAGCCTGTAATCTCAGAACTTTGGGAGGCCGAGGCGAGTAGATTGCCTAAGCCTGAGGGTTCGAGACCAGCCTAGGCACCTTGGCGAGACCTTGTCTCCACAATTAAATCAAAAAATTAGTCGGGCATGGTAGAGTGCATCTGTAGTTCTGGCTACTTGGAAGGTCAAGGTGTAAGGATCACCAGAGTCCAGCAAGTCGACTCTGGGGTGGTCATGAGTGTGCCACTGCACTCCAGCCTGGGTGACAGATTGAGACTCCAACTAAAAAAAAAATGGTTTTAGTAGATTGTGTATGTTTGTACAAATGCAATTCCACACATTATAGTAATTGTTATCCATCTAAATATATGACACAGATCTTCAGAACCGAGTTCCAGTGAGGTCATCATTGATTCATGCTACTCTTTCCGTGTGCTGTGGTGCAGTCCACTGTAACATTATAGAGGGCTCACGTGTAGCCTAGCAGAGTACACCCTCATGGTGCACATGGTTCTACAGTAAATCACTTCAAAATTATTACAAAGTTACAAAGAATTGATTGGACTGTTTACATTACTTTGAATCAATCTGGTTGTATGGATGCTTTTGCTTTTGGGTGTCATTTCTTAGATTCAAGGCATATGGTTTGCTATGCTATTTCTACTCCAGTGACAGACTGCCGCGAAAAGCAGCGAGCTCCCCTTCCACCAGAAGCTTTTAAGCAGTGGCCAGATGCCATCTGTGAGGAGTGCTATGCATTTCCATAAAGACTCAGCCCTGGAGTGAGTTGGTTCCACAAATAAATGGGATGAGTAGATTATTTGGGTTAGGTGGAGTCATTCTCATTTCATTCCCTCAGAATAAGGAAACCTAAGGAAAGACATAGCTTATTGCAAAGCTAAGTTTGAATGGGATAATGTCATTGGGGTGGCTGCTGGGGAACCATCATGCACTGGGGTTCTGGAGCCCTGTTACTAAAGAGCAAGGGACCAGTGAGTCATATTAGTAATAAGTAAATAAATAAGACCTTCCTTTTTTGAAGGTCTTTGAAAGAGGAGTCTGCAAGAGGGGTGGCCATGTAGAGCAGGGAAGACTTGACTGGTAGAGAACCCATAAAAGGCAAAAGCTTCCAAGGTTCTTTTCTGGTGATGTTGGTTTTCTTCCCCATTGTCTTCTTAGCTTTCTCAATTTTTTTTGTTTGTTTGTTGTTTTTTGCTTTTGTTTTTGTTTTTCCAGTGATGATATAGTCCATCTGGGGCTGGGAATTTCATTCAAAGTATGAAAAATCACTGAAGGAAGAGGGAATGGAGTTGCAAAGTAGAAAAAACGTAATGAGAAAATGTCTTAGTCAACTTGTAGCCTAATTGCTACAATATGTTTCAGTTATTTTCAACTGTTTGTCCTTCGTGTGTGTGGTAGCCAAATTATATCTAGTTATTTCTCAAGAACAACTAAGTGCCACATCAGAAATATTTGCTCTCTCATGTGACTTGGTTGAATCCCCTGTTTATATTTTGAAGAAAAAACAGATTCTCAAGATTAAAAAAAAAAGAGAGTCTGTGTTTTTTTCTTTCTCATCACCATGCCAATATTATTTGATGTTATTCAGAAAAAGATTAGTGTGTATCCCACAGTATGCACAAAGTGAGTATAGAAAAGTGGCTAATATTTTGTTCATTCTCCTTGAAGGGGTTACAGTGAATGGAAAAGACAGGATTTGTAAACAGATATTTTAGAGCTTAAGATGGTAAATGCCATAACAGAAGTGGAAATAAAATGTTTTCTAAATTGGTACTCAGTTTGGTTGTGTGGGGGAAACACATTTAACATTTACTTTCTCCTCATTAACAACCAATCTCTGATTTAGAGACACAAACTGAATATCCATCCATACTGACAGTTTTGGCCTCATCATTTCATTTCCCTATTATAATGAAATAAGGCCTAGATCATTGTCAATTAGAAATGAAATAAGGTAGTGTTTACACATAAAACTGTTACTGACCTATGAGTACCTATGGAGTGTGGGAAGAAGAGACAAAGAACTATGCTAGAATTCTCTGGGATTTAGTTTATCCTCTCTTTCAGAAGATGAAGTTTATCCAAATAATGAGATCACAAATAGAAGAAGGCAGTCTATTAAGTACCCACTGAGTGGTACAGAGGAATGTCCAATAAGAATTCAAAGCATTCTTTTTTCTTGTCAGGTAATTAACAAAGAAGGATGAGTTCCAAGATAAGACCTAAACAGGAAAGAAGGTCTTTTGAAAATGTTTGTTTGTTGGTTTGTTTGTTTTGGTACACTTTGATCTAATTTAGAAAGAAGGTAAAGGATAAGCTTTGTTTTCTCCCTCTCTCTTCATTCTTCCATGTCCAGGTTTATAGACAGGAATGCAAAATATGTGACTGTTGAGGGACCGATTTTGCCTGAATTGGAGAGGTTATAATGAAATCACGGGGCAAGATGTGCCCAACTTTGAAAATAAGAGCTATAACTGTGAAGTTTTCCTTAAAAGCAAACACAATCAGTCCTTTTACATAGAATGGTGTCTCCAACTAGTAAGTCATTGACAACACTCCATTTCTCAAAAACAGTTCACTTACTACCTACGGAGATAAAAATCAGTTTTGAGGGCTTTTTTTTTTTTTGGAAACAAGGCCCAGGCTGGAGTGCAGTGGCACAATGATAGCTCACTGCAGCCTTGAACTCCTGGGCTCAAGCAATCCTCCCATCTCAGCCTCCCAAGAGAGTAGCTAGGACTACAAGCATGTGCCACCATGGCCAGCTAATTTTTAATTTTTTTATAGAGACAAGGGTCTCACTAAGTTGCCCAGACTAATCTCAAACTCCTGGCCTTGAATGATCCTCCCAACTCAGCCTCTCATAGTACTGAGATTAAAAATGTGAAGCACTACGCCAGGCCCCAAACCAACCTTTTTTTGGGAGTCATTATTCTTATTTCCAAACTTTGGGGTCCTCGGTGTTGCCAGCTCTCCTGCCCTTCTTTCATTCCCTGAACTGAAGTCTGATCTGCTTACCCTTTCTGGCTGTTAACCAAGAAAGGACCTCAGCTGGGGCCATTGTGCAAAGGAAATCTTTGTCTTTCTCCAGGTCCTAGTTCCTCATTAACAGAGCAGCTGCAACTTACTTTTTCTGCAACTTCTGTGTGGCCCTTGGATTCCTGGCAGGGTGCCGGCACCTCTGCCATGAATACCTGGTAATGTGCCCTCCAAGAGAGCATCTGATCTAGAAAGTGCTAATGACTGGCAATTTGGGGGAAGTCCTTTTCCAAGAGCCATCTTTTGATCCAGGAGGGGCCCACAGCCTCAAAGGAAATCTTTCCTGTTTACAGACTTTGGGGGCTTTGAAAAACCCTGGCAGGCCATGGGCCAGGCTCCTTAGCTTTTACGTAAAGGGGCCAAACAGGATGAGACCAGGATGGAAACTCATATCATAGGAACCCAGAAGGGCAGGAAGTAACAACATAAGAAAGAATTCTTGATTAAAAGTACAATTAGAAGGTTTGTGTTGGGTGGGTAGGGGATAATGACATTAAAATATGTCTAGTTTTGTACATGTTTTTTATAATAAAGCCATTGGCCCCCCCTTCCTCAGTTATGTTTCTGTTGTCACGTTATTCCTCACTTTGTAGGAATTGGAGATATTTTTTCTACACAAAGACTTTGCTATGTCTTTTTGGAGAAAAATTAAAACTAAATTTCTCTTTCTTTCTTTCCTCTTTTCTTGATTTCTGTCTTTCCTTCTTTCTTTTTTTTCCTCTTTCCTTTTTCTTTCTTTACTTCCTTTCTCTTTCATTCCTCTATGAAATATCAAATAGAACCTTAAAAAGACTGTTATCCTTTGTAGAATTAGTTATTCTAGAATAATTAGGAGACCGAAAATAGAGAAATGTGTAAAAGGTAAAGTTGCTATTCAGTATGCTTTTTCTACACTTACACTCCAAGAATGACATAGATGTTTGTGAACTTTCAAAAAAAAAAGAAAGAAAGACCCTAGCTCAAAAATTAGGCATTATATTCAGAAATAGTTTTTCTTACTTCAATACTTTTTCTTTTTTTTTTTTGGTGGTAGTGGTTGCTGTTGAAATCTCACTTGTGAAATGGGGATTTCCACAAAACACCCTTCTAATTTTTTTAATCCCTGTCCTGACACCACCCACGCAGCAGGGAATGTCTGAGCCACACCCATGGGCCCTACATCCACGTGAGAGGGTGAGCCATGATCATCTGTTTCCAGACTGAAGTCAGTCGTAACATGTTTTATCATCGTAGTCCTATGCCAGCTAGAGAATAAATTGTCATTACCAGATGGTTCAGTGTTGCAGAAAATGTGTTCCTACAGAATTCTGCATCAGCCTTCCTGACTTCCACCCAGCAGGTGATATTTATGGACTGTTTACAAGTTGCTCACATATGGCATTCTAAAGAGGTTTGTAACTTTTATACGCTGTCATCCAGTTTATTTATTTTATGAAAATCCCACTCCAAAGGTCAGCCATGTTCCGCCTCCCTCC
This sequence comes from Carlito syrichta, assembly GCF_000164805.1. Taxonomy (NCBI): domain Eukaryota; kingdom Metazoa; phylum Chordata; class Mammalia; order Primates; family Tarsiidae; genus Carlito; species Carlito syrichta. The sequence goes on from NW_007224976.1 coordinate 247,427, forward strand.
CTAACTTCAGGCTGAACATAATCTCAGGACAGAGGAACTAAACAAACAACCTCTCAAATGATCAAAATTTAGTGCTCCCCAAGCAGGAAACTCTGCTCTTCTCGACAGCAAGTATAACCCAAATGAGAACGGTGTAGTCTCTTTCCCGTATGAATGACTCTACCTTCATGTTCTTTTGAACTTTGTTCAGCTCCCAGGGGAGGGGAGACAATGGGGTGCAGTTCCATGGAAAGGAGAGCAGCTGGTACGGGAGGTCCAACTGTGGGCCATCACCCAGAGGCCTGCCTGCCTGACTCACTCCAGGACAGGAGGGAGGATCTCTTGGAAATGCTCTCAGAGCTCCTCTCAGAACACCTGAGGCAGTAACAAATTTGTGCCTGAGAAAAGTTCTTCTTGACACAGACACACCTTGTTGGTGGACATTAGCATTCTTTGCTTTAGGTTTCTCCTTCCAGATGGACACTTTTGAAGTGTGTGTAGAGATGTTATCACTGTTAGAAGGCCAGTGGAAATGGGGAAAGGAACTCTCTTGGCCTTTTGAAAGCTAATGGAAAGGAGTGGCATTATTTGGTCATTGGAAACACTTTATTTATTTATTTTATTTATTTTTTATTTTTTTATTTTTTCAGTTGGAGTCTCACTCGGTCGCCCAGACTGGAGTGCAGTGGCCGCTCCCGGCCACCGCAGCCTCGACCTGCTGGGCTCCGGCAATCCTTCCGCCTCAGCCTTCCAAGTAGCTGGAACTACAGGCGCTCACTACCATGCCTGGCTAATTTTTGATTTATTGTAGAGATGAGGTCTCACCAAGTTGCTCGGGCGGGTCTTGAACGCGGGTTCAGGCAATCCACTCACCTCGGCCTCCCAAAGCGCTGGGATTACAGGCTGAGCCACCGAACCCGGCCTGGAAACACTTTAATACCAAGGTTTGAAGGGAAATCCTAGGCCTAAATGAACACAGGCTGTCCCCATGACAGCCAAGAGAAGAGAGAAAGCAGGCTGTGCAGGAGCACAGAGGACTGTGAAGACTCCAGATGTCTTGAAAGTCAAGTAAAATTTTTAATCTTGATTTGGTGAGAAATAGAAAATAGCAGAAAGTTCAGCGTGAACTTTTCCAAGTTCACATAAGTGATCTCTTTCCTTTTCACAGCTTTTACTTTAGAAAAGTAGAGAGCATTTAATGACCTAGAGTTGAGATAGAACCAGGCAGCCCAGCTATTCCCCTAAGGTTTTGCAGCTTCTATCAAGGCAGCCAGGGTCTCGCTCTAATTCTTAAGCAAGTACAGCCCTGAGAATCAATGACCTGGAGCAATTTTTAAAAAGAATTCCTAGAACTGTCCCGGTCCCAGCCATCTTGAACTGAAACTCTGGGATGGTGCTCAGGCAAGGATGAGAGACAACTGTAATGAGCAGAACAGAATGAACCCTCCCATCTCTGCTCCTGAGAGTCCAATCCAAAAGCAGGTATATTGTGTCCAGCCTGCAGGGCTGATAGAGGAAGGCAGGAGGAGTACAGCTCCTGGGGGAGGGAGTATAAGTTCTAATCATTTTCTGGAAAAGATATGTCATGGTTTTCAAAACCCTAACTTTGGGTCAGACAGACCCAGGGTTAGACATTTGCTCTGTGGCCTTAGGCAATGTAACATCATAAAGTCTCTCTTTTTTTCAACTACACTGTGGGGCTAAAAATATTACTTACCCTATGGGGTTATTGGAGTATAAAAAAAGATCGAGCAGCAAAAGTGGCTAGTAAAGTTTCTGGCACAAGTAAGTGCTAGATGATAATAGGTAGTAGTGGTAATAGTAGTGGTGTGGAGGTGGAGGGGCACAGTATTTTGATTAGTGGAAAGAATATAGAACTTAGGTTCTGGCAGCACTCCAGCCTACGCCTATAATAATATAACAACTAGAATTTGTATGGTATCTGCAGTCTGTCTGGTGGTATGAATATAATCCCTAATCATCACAAGTGCACTGCAAGATATTATCATTCTTGTTTTACAAAAGGGGAAACTAAGTATAAAAAGATCAGAAGATCTGCTTAAGAATACATAACTTGGAATGGCAGTCCGAGTGTTTGGAAGCAGGTCCTTCTGATGCCACAACCCATACGATGCTTGGCCAGATACTAAACTATGAGACCTTCCACTCCCCAGCCAGCAAGATGGAGATTACGGAGTTCCTCTCTATACCACTTATGCTACTGTGAATCTTTCCAGTGTGGCGAGTGCAAAGTACTTGGAGGTCTTGGGAATTCAGGCACTCTACACAGTTAGGATGTTAAATGGGCCCTTCATCTTACGGGCTGAAAATTCATGAGGCGTTTCTCAGGGTGCAGAGTGACTGTGAAGAATGGACCAGCAGCTGCACAGGAGGTGGGAGCTGCTTTGGGTACAGCCTGTTCTTCAGACCCTTGAGACGCGACTCTTTTAGTCTGAGTGGTAAGCCTCACTGAAGCAGAGGCAACAGACATCCTTCGGCATCTCTGACTGACTGGCAGAAAGCCCCTGGTCACCCAGGGCAGAAATCAGTTCAATGTGACTTTCACACGCTGTTCCTGGGACCGGTGCTGAAAATATCATGCTCTCTTGCAAATTCCCTTTCACCAACTGGAAAAAATGTTTCCAAGGGATGCCAAGATCTTGAAAACCTGCTTAGTACCACATAAACGTATATTTCAATACTTGCCAAAATTAACAATATTAGCAGAATAGCTGAATTTTAACTGTGAACTCCTGTTGATAGGTGTAGCATCAACAGGGAAATGTGGCACTTGTTTTCAGAGGATAATATAATTCTAAAGAATTTTTTTCTTAGAACAGCATTCAAGAGTCTGATTTTCTAGGACTGATTTTCTTACCCCATCTGACTGTGGGATCCCAAGAAATCACCAAGAGGGTGAACCTCTGTTCTTTCCTCTCCTTCCTCTTCCCTCAGTAAATCCTGCCGTTATGTCCCAAAGGATTTGAAGGAAAAGTAGAGTTTGTGGAATAAGGTGTACTTTGACAACATAAGATATAAGTAGGAAATAAAATTTGCAGAGACCCCAGCAATGTTCCAGAATCATTATATTTGATCTAAATCTAAAGAAACTGACAAATTCATAGCAAAAGACTTCTAGAAACATCCTCGGAGAAAACTATTAACTCATGGATTACAAATGAAATAATAACCCCCTCAGAAGTATGCTGCCTCTTATAATAAGGTGCAAGCCCACAACCTTAACTAAATTTGCCCTAATTTATATGGCATCAGGTAAAGTGAGTGATGTTTAGTGGTTGATTTGTATTACAACTTGTGTTGGCTTCCAATTTGTGATTTATAATTAATTTGTAGGATATTTTTAGTGCTGAATAAAAGTGGTGGTTTTTTTTTGTTTAAATTGGATTATTAAGACTAAAATGCAAATCCTGTCTGGTCTCTGGAGCCCCAGGGGCTTCTTGGGGACTCTTGCCTAAACCAACCTGGGTATAAAGTCTTGGAGTTCCAGCTGTCTGGTTACTTGTTCCCATCACTCTCTCAAGCTCTAGGGTCAGAAAAGGTCTCTTGTGCCTTCACTGGGGTAGTTAGTGCTCAGGTTATATCTTCCCCAGTGTTCAGTCTGCACCCAGACCTTCCATGAAGGTCCAGAAACAACTTGTCCTTCTCTTCAAAAAATAAGCAAATTCTGAGGAGTCCAGATGGCTCTGGACTGACTTGAGTATAAGGAGCAGGATTAAGATGAAAAGAATGCTTTTTCATAAAACTGCTTAAAGTAACTAAAAGAAAAGGAGACCAGAGTGTTCCAGAACAATTAGACTTACTAGGGAGGTCAGTGGACCAGGAGGCAGCCTGCCTTCAAACAGAGCTTCCTGTCTGGCTGCGGGTTCCTTTCCTCGCTGAAAGCCCAGAGTATGAGACAGACAAAAAAGACAGTGTTTATCATACTCAAGGAATAGATAGCCTCCTTTTAGAGGAAAACATTTCCAAGTACCTTTGGTGTTGAAAATAGTCTTATTTATTATGTATGTACAAAAATTTCATTCATGCTGTATTCTTGCTTAGTATTCCCATAGAATAAATAAGTCAAAGCAAGTTTACACACAGATTCCAACATAACAACAAAACTAAAACACTAAGATGACAACGTTCATTTGGTATGATGAATGATGGCATTTTATAGAAACAAAACTCCTGTAATTGAGTAACATAATAGAAGGATATATTTGCACTTTGTGTTTGCTTGTTAGTTTCCTTGAGTTTTAGCATAATGGGCAACTCTTTTAGCCATTATTATTATCTTTGCTATTTATTGGGGGATTTTTGAAATGTTTTATGGTTTAATTTTTTTTTAGCCATTGATGAGCTATGTGATTTAATGCTGTACCCCTAAAAAATCATATTGGAAAAAAATTATAATAAAAAATTCTTCACTGCCTCCTCCTGTTCAGAGTTACTACTATTGAACTTCTTATTAGTTTCCTAAAGACCCAATGGCCAGGATGCCGGTTCTTTCAAGTTCAGAGTTATATTACCTTCGTGTTCCCAAGTGACGACTCACCTCTCCCACAACTATTTGTTTGTGTGTTTGTGTGTTTGTTTGTTTGTTTTTGGACATCTGGGAAACTCTTGTCCATACAGGATTCATGGTTCCCTATTGCCCTTACTTGGCAGCCTTTGAATCATCCACACAAATACGAGTGTGGCTAAAAGAAGACATAGTAGTGTTCCTTACATGGTACTTATCTAGGTGACCCACAATGGGTTTACCTTGCCATTTTTAGAAGATGAACATCAAAATGAAAACCTTAAGATTTTAAAATTATTTTATAACTGTTGGATGCTTGAAAAATGTCCAGCTTGAGACCCACTGCCCAAAGTTGACATATTATAGGTGGTCTCAGGGCAAGTGAGAGGCCCTGGGCCATGATGAAACCAGAACACAACTTGACTGTTTTGAATCATGGTGTATTGTTAATGGAAAAAGCCTTAGAGGTCTTCTGGGGAATCCCCTTAGGTTGCAGATGAGGAAACAAAAGCCCTCAGAGGTAAAGTTCTCTCCCAGGTTCATTTACACAGGGCGAACCCTTTAGGATTTCACAAAAATGGCTTATCCTTATCTTCCTCATTAATGTTCAAATACATACTCTTTTGACACCCTTGACTCTGTCAGCACAACCATTAGACATAGGATTGACTGAATTATTCTGTAAAAACACCAACTCTGTGGAGTGACACACCTCAGTTGGAAGTCAAACACCATGTTGGACTTTGACTGTATTCTCACATTCTAAGAGCTCATCCCCAAATCAGCCATTCACTGAAGCATCTGAGATATGTAAGAACTTCACCACCACATGAGACAGCACATCTACATAAAAATCAGTAAGTGATGATCGAAATCTTATTTTGAAAGAAACACCCTAATTTTAACTCAAGATTGCAGAGCCCACAAGTTCTACTTAGATGAATTTGCTCACACATATTCAATGGTAATGTGAAATAAGAAATTTATTTAGTTGGTATATGTGACTTCTTTGGGTTGTCCTAGGGTTAATTCTGAAGAAAGCATATTATTCACATGACAACTGTGGTGGACAAAAGAATACACATTGAGTATGGATGAGTGAAATCTATTCATTCACATAGATATGCAAAAATTGATAAGACCATAGTGTGGTAATAGTACCACATCTTTATTATGCAAATAAGCTGTATTTTAAAGGATTTTATTGGATTTTGAGTGTGCTTTTAGCAGCTGGCAAGCATTCTTTCTTCAAAGATAATGAACATGTTTCCTGTTTTCTCCTCTCTTGGCTGAATGCTGAGTGAGTGCGCTTTAATAGAAGCACTGCCTGGCGCGGTGGCTCAAGCCTGTAATCCCAGCACTTTGGGAGGCTGAGGCGAGGGGATTGCCTGAGCCCACGGGTTGGAGAACAGCCTGGGCAACTTGGCAAGACCTCATCTCTACAATAAATCAAAAAATTAGCCCGGCATGGTAGCACGCGCCTGTAGTTCCAGCTACTTGGAAGGCTGAGGCGGAAGGATTGCCTGAGCCCAACAGGTCGATGCTGTGAGTGTACCATTGCACTCCAGCCTGGGGGATGGAGTGAGACTCCAACTCAAAAAAAAAGAATCGCCAGATTCAGAACACAGAATTGACTTTGCTGTAGACTGTTGGTCGTGTGACCTTTAGCAGTCCACATAACTTACTAGGGACTCTATTTCCTTATCGGTAACTATTAGGGGTCAGAGAAGATGCCCTTCAAATTCCCTTTTGTAATTCTGGTTCATGATAGTTTTCCTTGTTCATAGCACAATGAAATTAATTGTATGTGATTGAATTCATGAAAAGAAAAAAGTCACCATCACCATTATAAAGATGTAACAGTTCAACAGGCTATAAAATTCTAAGGAAGCTCCCTGTTTCTGTTTTACTCTGCACTAGATGCCAAGATATATACTAAAGACATTAGGGTTAAAGTTTGCTGAGCCAAAAACATTCCAAAGAAGGAAGAGTCTGGAAAAAAGTCCCTGTGCATATAATTGTGTTAAAGTTGATACTTTATTAACGTTTCTGACCTCATCTGAAAAATATAAGGACTCTATTCTAGGGTAAAAATAAATAGTGTTACTTATTTGCATACATATATTTAAATAAATGAAAGAAACAAGAAGTGGTCTCAAACTGAAACAAGACCCACTGAAACTCATCTTCTAAAATTTTCTTAAAGTGAGAGGTTATGGAATATAGGAATGATTTACTAGGGAGGGCTTTGGAATTTCTTTCTTTGGCAGGTTTTAAAAATAGGACAGACACAAATCTGCTCATCTGTCTGAACTGGATTGGGTTGTTCAAGTGAACTCCTAAGACGCTTCCAGGTCCTACAATGTTATGATTCCCACCAAAATCCTTTTATACTTCTCTCTTGCCTGTCGGGGTTCAGTGTCAAAGTCAGCACAGTTGCATATAACATACAAAACTTATTTTCCTTTCTATCTTTATTCGGAATTAAACATGAACCAAGCCCCTCAGAACCCTTGAAAATGTATATATTTTGGGAGAAGACTTTACAAATCATTTTGCTTAGTGTTCAAAAATATGCTAGAAAAATAGGAGGGCCCACAATTAAGAGTTTGACATTGTAGAATTTTGTTCATCAAGAAAAACTAGGAAAGAAGTAAATTAACAGAGAGAATTTGCCTTATTAACCCATAAAGTGGGAAACCATGTTTGGGAAGTTTGTATAAAAGTACTACATAGGGAGTCAAAGACCTGGGTCTTTGCATTTTATTTTTTTGTTTTTATTTTTATTTTTTTGAGTTGGAGTCTCACTCTATGACCCAGGCTGGAGTGCAGTGGCAAACTCACGGCCACCCCAGCGTCAACCTGCTGGGCTCCAGAGAACCTTCTTTCACCTCAGCCATCCAAGCAGTTGGAACTATAGGCATGCGCTACCACGCCTGACTAATTTTGTGATTTATTGTAGAGATGAGATCTCACCAAGTTGCCCGGGCTGGTCTCGAACTTGTGGGCACCGGCAATCCACTCGCCTTGGCCTCCCAAAGTGCTGAGATTGCAGGCTGAGCTATCAAACCCATCCGGTTCTTTTGAGTTTAAATCAACTTTGTGATCTTGAGCAACTCAACCTCTCCGGACCTGTTTCCAACTCTGAAAATAAGGCTATTGAAACAGACGATTTTTTATTTTATTTCCAGGTCTATGACTCTTCTAAATTTTCTCTCATTTAATTGATTCTCTGTTTCCAAAACACACTTTGTAATCTGTTTTAAAATGTTTGTTACAAACAAGTTTGCAGTCTGTTTGAGTTTATATAGAGTATTCATGACAACACCATCTCCATCAAAAATTGTATATTTGTGTCTATTTTATGCACTCCTACTAATTTCTTCCTGCAGTCTAGGCTTCCACAACCCATTTTGTTTAGTATTGCACTATGGTTGCTGTTGTTCGTAGTTGTCTGGAAAAGTCTTGTCTCCAAATTACAGTGGCTTTCTTTTTCTTGCCCCGAAGCAGCAAATGATGGGAGAAATATGTGTTTGTTTCTATTCTTCAGAGTAAGAGCTGCCTCAAGCGTAAAATTCTCAGCCCTCTCGTTTAATCCAAATGCAATGAGTCACACAGTGAATACGAACCACGGGCTGCGTACCATGGGGATTGTGCAAGTTAAATTAATTTTTAGAACCAGATTGTATTAGTTAAGCCTAGGATCCTAATTTGTGCTGACAAAAATGTCAGATAAGCCTACCAAGGTGCCCAAGACTTACTGCCCAGATAATTTGAACTTGATAGTTTTATGGATTGGTTTGTATCTAAAAAGCAGGCAGCTTTTAAAAGCCCTGAATAAAGGTTGCTTTCTGTGGACACCTACAGCGTGACTATTTATAAAAGTACCCAATCATTTTTCCCCTCCTAAAAGTGCTATTGGCAGAATGAGGCTTGGTATTTAATCCATAACCCGCTATGCACTGCACCCTACAGTGGTAAAGAACACACAGAGCCAGAAGAAAGAGATCAAGAAAGCATTAAAAATGTCAGGCCACAAGACCATGTTTAAATTATTAGGTGAGATGCCGTCTTGCATTTAACAATGGCCCAGCACACCTTGAGGCCCAACTTCCTCTCTACTGGGATGTTTTGATGGGTTATTGCAGACTGTTCCAAAAGTGAATTTCAGTTTGTTTCAAAAGCATTTTCCAGTAAAGAGGAGTGACTCCCGTATCTCGTTTGTGAATCTTGATGTAATAATCAGAGGTAATTGAAGCGTGCACAAGCCACAGGGACGCGTGACATGTTTCTCAACAAGTATTGACTGATATGAAACTAATTTAACAAAAACTGGAAATCGGACTCCTCTGAGAAGTCAGGCACAGAATAACAGGGTCTGTCGCAATTGCTTTGAGTTTGACTTAAGAAATGCATGTCCAGATTTCCTTACCTTTTTTGAAGGTGCAAGTTACTGACAGGCAGGATTGTGACCCAATGACTAGAGCTAATCATCTGACCACTAGAATTAATCATTTGTCAGTTCTGTGGTTTGTATTCACCAGGGTCAGTCATCCCCACGTGCTTTGGTAGCTCCAATGGATAACAAAATCTCTTGGTAACAGAAGCACACAAAGTGAACTTCAGATGGCAACATTTGTGCAAACTAGCACAGGTTTGAAACTTTATTCTGCAGATTAATCTTCCTTAGATAAGGTTGTCATTTATGCTTAGGCTTATATACAATATATGTACTTATGGACATATCTCATACAGTCATTGTCTACATCGTCAGGTTGCAAAGTGACTGCTGGATTTATGCTCCATTTCAATGAAAGTTAGATACTAAAAAGGAGAAATGAATGAACAAAACCTGTAATTTACATCTCTAAGCTGTAGGAGAGACCAAGATTATTAAAGCAGGGCACACTATTCTCCTTAGCCTCTGGGTTTAAAGTCGGGGGGGTGGGGAGGGGTGGGGGGTGAAAAGCATTTATAGATAGGAATTTGAAATTCAAATGAAGGACCAAGTAGTCAGTCTAAAATGTTGACCTGACCTCCACAGATATTGACCTTAAGTACAAAAGGTGGTGGATTTTTATTTTCATGCAGAAAGAAAAGAGAATGAATTGTGTGTGGTGCACTCAGGAGATTAGTGATAAAGATAGAGGTAGGAAACCTTTGATGCTGTTACTTAATTGAAGGAAGGAGAAGAGAGAGATAATGCAAGGAGAGAATATAACCAGGAGAATAATTAACAGCTTCGTTAGGCAAAACTTACCATTTGTGTGTTTCTAACACCCTCTCATGTCAGCTGGCTTGAGACTTTATGAGGAGCAAGTTTCTTTTTAAAGATCTTAAATTGCTGCTTTCCCACAAACAATTTGAAATGTGTAAATTTCACTCTTATCCATAACACCACCAGGGACTGGCAGAAAAGTTGAGATCCAAGCATTTTATTTTCTAAACAGCAATTTTGAAGACACGGGCCTCGTTAGAGCTATCATTCACCTGTGGAAACTGAGACAGATAGGATTGATAGAAGCACCTAGGGATTTATAGACGTAATACCTATTATCACTAATAGGCATTAGGTAACTAAATCCCAGAACGTCTAGATGAGACTATGCCCCTAAGTATTTGGCCTGCTCTTGTGAAGAGATGTTGTTGTCATTGTGGCTGCTTTAATAAGGTTTAATATAATTGGAACCAAAGCAGCACACACGATGCCTTGAATTTTCACAAAAGTGATTTATGTGATTTGTTGAAAAAAATTCTGAAGGTATAAGGTGTTTTCTTCCAGAACTATTTGCTAAACAATTTAGAAGATTTGGTTTAAATGTTGGGTCACAGTATGAATATAACATAGTTTGACTACCTGGGTTATGTGTTGTTTGTTTTAGTTTTTCTTATTGATTTATTTTCTCAACAAGCATGAACTTATTTTTAAGGAAACACTATTGTTTTTGATTATCAGAAAAATTCAAGGTAAAAAGACGTATTTTCTACCTACAAGAAGTATAAATTTTATTAGGGGAATAAACAAGACATAGCAATATCACACAAGTAATTCCAGTGCAGTATTTGGCAAATTTTAATTACTCGGTCTCCACCTTATAATGAAGGGTTTTGCAAACTCAAGTGAAACAGGTGATTGAGTACAAGAAGAGCTTCACAAAATAAATGAACCTTGTGTCGGCTTTGAAAGAACAGGATTTGAATCAGCAGAAATGAAAAAGAGAAACTTCTAGGAAAGAGATGCCAGAAAAATTCTGTGTCGTATCCTTAGATGAAGGTCATCAGGGCAACTGCCTCTGGCCTTCAGAAGAACTAACACGAACCCAAGGATGGTAACTGGGCAGGGACTCGGGGCAGAAACCCACAGGACTGTCCAGGGGATGCCTCTTTCTGTTTGTGCTTTAAAAAGAAAACCCTGCAGCTAACACCTGGACATATATTTCACCTCCAAATTTCCCTTTGTAATTTTCACTTTACCCTGCCATTTATCTACCAGGACCCATATTTTATCTTTTCTCTTCACTAAGACCACCATCAGAGTTCATTTTAACCAGATTTAGATGGCATTCTTTACAAAGAAGGAAACGCACTGTCATTTGCAGCCCAGAAAAACTTAGGTTCACACCTTAACCTAGAGACAGCTATGAGATTGTGGAAGGGTATATGTGCTCCAGAGACTACGGCAGACATGCTGCTATAGAAATGGCCTCAAATTATATTCGACTGGTACAACTTCCGTTTCTTTTACCTTCTCCATAGCACACATGCTATTGATTTACTTCCTAGCCACTAGAAGCCAGATCTAGACCCAAGGATGAGGAGTTGGCTCCTTCTTTTACTGCAGACACTTCTGTAGGACTCTGGATGAAGCATTCAGGAATTAATTCAGCCAACGTACTAGTCAATTCAGTAAAGAACTGCCCATGAAACCAGTGGCTTAACAAATTGACTAGCTGTCCCAATAGTGATGTGAGCACAGTAGTGAAGTAGACACAGGTAATAGGGCTACCTGGTCACTCTCTTTCTAATACTATGAAATGATGACCAACATAAAAGCTCTCTTGGCTTTTCAGAAAAGAGGGCTACATGAATATACACTATTACTACATTTTCACCCAAATTATATATATATCACACATGCTAAGAATACTTTCATCTTTAATTGCAAAGTATAATGGGAGTCAAAATCAAAGCTTTTGCTAGTAGTCTTCTACTGTTTATATGGAAAATTTTCATGGAAGAAATCAATATTATTACTGTTTAAACATTTGCACAGCCTGTGTTTAACATGTCTGTCACACATTAAAGTGAAAGCATTTTTGAAGACATTGGATTTAAAGAAGAAAAATTAGAAAAACATCAAGTTGAAGTTATTATTTTTAATGATTGCCAAATCCAACATTATTTCTGCTTCAGTAGTATTTGAACTGTTAACCTGTGTTTCTGAGTGTATATTTGTCAGTGAAAGGGAGAAATTCCTTAGTAAGTAATTGATACAAAGGCCATTTGACTTCTAAATTTACAAAGCCTATTTTAAAGTTAAAAAATGTGAAGGTTATGTGTGTGTTTAATTAGTGAAAATGGGGTATTTTGCCTGTGTCTGGAAAGGAGGATTATTAGAATTTGAGTCATTAAGAAAAGTATTCCGAATCAATGACATTTTTACAGTGCAGCAATAATATTACTACATTAAACACACACACAAATGTTAAATGGACTATAGGATTTGGAATGAAATTACATAGTAGCATTAGGGTGAAGGAAAAGAAAATTCAACATAGAAATTAAACAGTTACAAAAATAGGCATGTTCTCTGGCCAGAATCTGGAGTTCTTGGCTGGCATGCCTAGTCTATAAAAGAAAAATCAGCAGAATAAGTTAATTTTTTCGCCTGTGGCATCAGAAAACCAACCCTCGAAATAGATGTGGAAAATGCCTATGTTAAAAAATTGTCACCCACATATTTCTCTGGTGCTTGTCTCCCGAGCACACTGATGGGAGACCTGGATAGCCCTTCCTTCCACCCTGCACCTGCCTCCATTTCCTGAATCTTCACTCCAAAGAGCAATGGGAATGTTTTCATTCCCATGACAAGGCTGTACCTCTAGATTGCTCAATCTGAAATCAACAAGAAGGGCAGCAGCTGGAGGGTGTAGACATAGAAGGAGAAGGAAGCCATAGAAAGGTTTAGAACTCAGAGGAGAATAGAAGCCTATCCTTCCCACTGTGGCACGGACACAGGCTTCCAACACCTCACAGAACCTTGACAGACAAACACACACTTTACAAAGTGCTTGACATCCCAGTTTTGCTGAAATAATGACATCTCAACAACTTTTGTGCAGTTAGAGGAAGGATGTCTTTGCTTATCTGTGTGTGTGCCTTTTTTATTTTTTAGGTGCCAGTCTAATAAATGAGTTCTTTAAAATTTTCTCTTCTCACAATGCCATAAAAGTTATTGAGACTCATCGTGGGGAAGTAAAATTTAGGGGCAGATAATTGCAGGGCTATCATGTAGAAGATGAATTAAATGCAGTCTTGGGATCAATGTGTTGGTGAGATGTTAAATGCTGAAGAAACATTTGTTGAGGAAACAAATCCAAGGCAAAGAAAGAAATACTTGGTGCCAAAGATGGCATGAGCCCCCCTGTCTAGACTCAGAACATTTCTACTTCTTGTATGTTTTAGAGCAAGACTGAGTAGTCCCATGGTAAGAATCTCACATTAGAAGTGCATGCTAATGACTCTTTTCATCATTTCCTGAAAAAAATGAGATGTCATGGTTTGTCTTGCATCAGAATACAGTGGAAAGTTCTCATTCTTTTATTAACTGGATTTGAAATATTGTTCTGGAATTCTATTTTCTCGTCTATAAAATGCAATATTGGTCTCTTATCTCTTACTTACTATAAAGTGTTGCTTATTTGTATTCATTTTAGTCACCTTAACTCTAAGTAGTAAAACCAAGACATTCTTGACTCCTGCTCTCAGAGAGAGAAATTAAAGTACATGAAGTGCATTTGTCAGCCTCGGTTGAGCTCCTTTTACCAAGTATAGGCAGTAGGTATCAGCATTGTACTTGTTTAGCCAGAAACAGTTGCTAAAACAGTTTCCCAAAGCACTGGTTCAAATTAAATCCCTAGCATTTAAGGCAGAATGAGAGAAGGAACTAGGTTGCCAAATTTATCTCTGTCTTCTCAAATTTATGTCATCATCTACAAAGTTGATTCCCTCACTGAAATTTTTATTGCTTCTGATCTGTGCCTAGTGCAAAGTAAGTGACTTTTCAAAATGACACATAGAAAGTACTTATGATGGCACTAATTCCATAAGTATTATGTAGTAAAAGAGTCTTGTGATCAATGAGATTGGTAGATGTTGGGTTAAGCCAAGTTAAATCAAGTTTTCATAACTATGGGACTTCTCAGAGCCTTTAATATGCTGATATATATTGTGACTATTCACAAAAAGAATATTATTCACAGCATTTTCCAAATGATTTTGGGAAAAAAACCCACATTTTTTTCCTTGAAGCATTTTATAAGACTAGTATTCTGGGGTACACATTTTAGGAAATCCAGTACTGTACTATTTCTACTTCTTACTTTAAAAAAAAAGTAATTAAAACAGATTAGAAAGTGATGAAAACAATAATAATGTGATCTAGGTAACTTGCCCTAATTAGAGGAAAATGATCAGAATTAATGACATATATGAAATATGGGGTATTTTTTAGTTATATGACCATTTTAAGAACTTGCAAATACTTTTAATAAGTATCCACTGGAAAGATTCCCAAAAGGTCTGTTTTATTGTACATTCATAAGAAAGCACTAATTTGCCTCCAAATAATTCAAGAACTAAGATGCTGAAAAGCTGACTATACTATCAATTCTACACTATCAGTTCTCTTAATACACTTCTATTCTTAGATAAAATGTAGTCAACTTTAGCCCTCTACATTAAAGGCATTCAAAGAATTTAAGCTGCTTAAATATAGTGAAAAGTAAAATCCTTTTATATATATTCTGGTTTTTAACTAAAAAAAAAAAAAATCCTCTTCCATCATGGAATAATCAAAGAAGATAAAGCACGACTTTCTTTCCTTTGCCTACCTGTCTTGTTTTTACAGCTGAGTCTTTATTATTATCAGGGGAAGCTTTTTATACCTTTCTCTTGCTTATATCGTGCTTAGGAGAAGAGTACATTTGGGCATGCTTCCCTTATGCTGCATTTTATTTTAGCAAACTTGACCATATTTCTTTTTATTCTTCCTGTTAAACTTTCCATAAATATATCCTGGGATTGAGGGGCACTTAGGTGGTAGGATGGGGGTTTTATGTTCTCATGGTTGAGATAGTTGAGTTAAATCCATGTTCCCACCACAGCGCCCATTGCAGGCTGCCCCTTTATGTGGTCATATGGTTAAGCTTAGCTGACATGGCGCTCCTGCTCTTATGCTACTGGCAATGTTTATGGCCACTGCCTTCCTTTCTTCTAAACACACAATTACTCCTTAAGGTACATATAAATCACAGGCCACCAGGTCATTAAACTCTTTCTTCTCTCCATGAGCTTGTTTCTAACACAGAGATAGTTAAAGTCTTGCCACACACCAATTAATTGCTCACTCTAAGGCAAGTCAATGAAAAGCAAAACAGAATGTAAACTACTGGTTAGACAACAGCCAATAATTCTCTGAATATTTTGTGTTCAACTGAGTTGCATGCTGTCATATGGAAAAACAGCCCTAGTTGGCTGAAGTACTGTATGTCCAGATATATTTCTCATTACAAATTACTCACTGCATTGCAAATTGATTTTGGACATATAGAGCATATTTGCTAGGGTGGTAAAACTGTTAGTAGACCAGTAGTCTGCAGCCGATACATCCACCCTCTGACTTAATAGAATTTCAAATAATGAAAAAGGACAAATACTTTATGCATGAACACATTAGACTCTAAAGACGATTTGCAGCAAATGGTATGGTTTTTTCAGTAAGCATTGGAGATTAAAGAAAAGGAAGATCTCTCTATCATATGATCTGTTTTTTTCACATACATTTCACTATGTGAAATTCATTAGCATCGTTCATACATGAGGACCATATCAAAAAGATTCATGTTTCTTGGTTGTAGTTAGCTTAGTGGTTTGTACTTTAAGGAAACTGGAAGGGTCTACTGCACAGAATAGCACAGTTTTCACTTGGGTCAGTGCCCACTGCCCATCCTAAAATTCACCTCAACCTTTCTTTTAATATTGAAGTCACTAAAATGAAGAGGCACCTAATTGTGTCAATAGGCCTATTTTTCTTTAGCATTTTTTGCTTTCCCCTTTTTTCAGAAAAGATGACTGGGTATGTCAGGACAAGGGACTTCCCTCATCCAGAATGAATAATCTCACCTACTTGATGCTGACAATATTCTGCGGTAATTACTGGGGGGAAAAAAAACTTTAAAAAACACATATTTGCCAACTTTAATTCCTGCAGCTCTGATTAGCAAACTACCTAGGTCCTTACTGAGTAATTACTAATTAATTAGAAGGATTTTTTTAAAACCCTTAAAATTAGCAATTAAGTCCCATAGTCTGCATCATTTATTTCTTTTTTTCCAAACAATTAAAAAAGAAAATCTGAGGATTATGATTCTGTGATGCTGTAAGACAGAGTCACTGCCTTTCCACAACTGGAAATTACACCCCAGCGTTTCTACTCATACCAATTAAAGGGGCTTTCAGAGCAAATCCAGCACTCTACATTAATAGCACTAATACAACTGCAGATCATTAAATCAGTCGGGTACATCAATGGAAGCACTTAATGATTTCATGATTTTTTTTAAAAAAAACATACCAAGGTATACATAAATTGCTTTCTTGAACTCCCATTATTGACAATGGCTTTAATTTATTAATTCTTGGCAGTTGTACTAGGGGCAAGACCTACTGTCATTCTAAATAATATTTTCAGAATATCAGGTAATGGTCAAATTCTGATGAGTAACCAGTCATCTGCTAAGTGGTAGAGTTTCCTGGGAGATGACAATCATGAAATTTCTTGGACTGCCTGAACTACAGCTTGCTTTGAACTGGATTCAAACATGTTGGAACTACATTTTGGAAAGCAAAGCTGTGGTCCAGTCCATTTCACTTTCTATGTATTTGTCTTTTTCCTTCTATCCATACTCTAATTTCACGTGGAAAGGGATCATCAAGCCCCTTCAAAGTTCATTATATATATTATGCCACTTAATCTTCTCTGTGATTCTGCAAGTTAATTATCATTTTGCCCATTTTATAGACAGCCACGAAGACTTACAGAAGTTAGTTAAGGGACTCCCAGGGCACCCATCTAGTCAATGACAGAGTGTGGGGATGAATTGATTCAGATCACAGTCATCCAGTTTTGACGAACTTGAGTGCCAGATGTCAGGCAGTTGTCAACTCCTTGCCTCACTGACCCCCTTGACACTTGGTGGGGTATCAAAGATGGTGACCCTTCTTAATGGAGAAGACTCCTTTTTGATCAAAGGTGCAGGAGTGGCTTTTGTGCTTGAGGGCAGGAACCAGAACACAGTTCTTAGAGCCCCAACAC
The DNA here is from genome assembly GCF_000164805.1 of Carlito syrichta. Taxonomy (NCBI): domain Eukaryota; kingdom Metazoa; phylum Chordata; class Mammalia; order Primates; family Tarsiidae; genus Carlito; species Carlito syrichta. The sequence goes on from NW_007224976.1 coordinate 264,526, forward strand.
TGTCTCTGCAAGACCATGATATAAGAGACTCAGAAAAAGGAAAAAGAAAAAAATTGTTCACTTTGGAAGGCTGAGGGGAGAGGGGTGAAGAGAAGATAATATTCTTTTTAGTTGTTTATTTTTTGAGAGATCTCCTTCTGTTGCCCAGACTGGAGTACAGTAGAACGATCGTGGCTCACCACAGCCCTGAGCTCCTAGGCTCAAGCAATCCTTCCACCTCAGCTTCCTGAGTAGCTGGGACTACAGGCATGTGCCACCACGCCCAGCTAATTTTTTCATTTTTTTTGTGGAGACAAGGTCTCCCTATATTGCCCAAACTGGTCTTGAACTCTGGGGCTCTGGCAGTCCTTCCGCCTCAGCCTCCCAGAGTGCTAGGGTTACAGACGTGAGCCACTGTATCTGCCTGAGAATATTCTTTATAGGGGGATAAAAAACTTAAAGATATAAGGATGTAAAGTCAATAAGAAGGAAGGAAATGCTGGGCGTGGTGGCTCAAGCCTGTAATCCCAGCACTTTGGGAGGCTGAGGCAAGGGAATTGCCTGAGCCCACGGGTTCAAGAATGACCTGGGCAATTTGGTGAGACCTCATCCTGATAATAAATCAAAAAATTAGCTGGGCGTGGTAGCACACACCTGTAGTTCCAGCTACTTGGAAGACTGAGGCAAAAGGATCGCTGGAGCCCAACATGTTGATGCTGGGGTGGCTGTGAGCATGCCACTGCATTCCAGCCTGGGCAATGGAGTGGGACTCCAACTCAAAAAAAAAAAAAAAAAAAAAGGAGGAAGGAAATGTTTCCAAAATGCTCCCTCTATCACTTCTTGATGGCTTGAACTTCTATATAAACCCATCTTGAGACAATTCATAAAAATAATTCTTTTTTTCTCCTGAAGAACAGCAGAAAGTTGGCAAGAAGTAAACATTTTCTGTGAAATGGGGAGGTGAACAAGTTGTAAATGATGTTAATATCTTCCAGATGGCACAGTTTTACTTGGGAATTGAATTTATTGTAATTAAAGGCATGTGAATTTTCTATAAATACTGAACTTTGCAAGTCTGACACTAGAAGACTCCATCACTTCTGGGGCAGAGTTATTTTAAGGGAGGTGTTCCTTCCCTTCCATTTAAAATTCATCTTTGGTTTTTGTAATCTGAGTTAAATCAGAGAAATATTTTTCCCATGTGAAAGGTTGTTTTTTTTTAATCTTCCTTGCCAATAAATCTTAATTAGGAAGTGAAATTCCTCTAAAACAAGAAATTTAGATTCCACATATTTTCCATTAAAATTATATATTTTCATCATTATTTTACACCACATGTCTTGAATTCTTTTATATATTTATTTTGGAATTAAGCTATTATCACTTTTCTGTCACTAGACGTGTGTGTTGAGAAGTCTTGGAATTTCTGTTTTCGCTTCGATCAGGAGAGTGTGGCTCAATCCATAGTTCTGCTTTCCTTTTCGTTATGAGAGATGGAAACGCCGTAGGCCCCAGGCTTTCCAACCAACAGACAAGAGTGGTGTGAGAACATTGACATGGCCTGTTTCACAATCCTGCCCTTGACCTTCCCATGGCCCTTACTACTCTTCACTCTATCAGGTGATGTATGTGGATGACCCCTACTGCCTCTGGTACCTATGACAGCTTTTGAGCTCCACGTGGCCTCCAGAACTTGGTCTGTGTGGTTGGCAGAATTTTAAGAGGGTCCCCAAGACCCCAGCTCCTGGTGTACACACAACTTTTCCCAGTTTTCAGTCAAACACTAATCTAGGGGCTGCTGCTAAAGGGTTGGTGTAGATTTAATTAAGGTACCAAATCACCTGACCTCAGGAAAGGCCGATTATAGTGGGTGAGCATGACTTCACCAGGTGAAACTTTAAAAGGGGCTGAGCTTTTCTAGAAGTGTTTTGAAACCAGAGGAGAATTTGATGTGAGGGAGAGTCTCCGTTGCTGGCTCTAAAGGTGGCAGGCTTTGATAGTACCCCCAGCTAGCTTTCCAGTGAGGAAAGCCTTGCAACTGCAAGAACAAGATCTCAGCCATGGGGGTGTGAGATTCCACAAGGATCCCAAGCTCCAGATGAGAGGACACTTCAGCTTCTGTCCTCTGATACCCCGAGCAGAGAATCTAGCCAGGCCATGTCAGACTTCTGACCTATGGAACTGTGAGATAACGTATGTGAGTCATTTTGAGCCAGGAAGTTTGTATAATTTGTTGCTCTGCAATAGGAACCTAGTAGTCTGTCACTTGCTAAACGTTTATTGCCTCAGTCTCTCCTTCAAAGTTCGTGTTGACTAGCCATCACCCATTATAGACCTCATATTCTTTCACACAATTATTATCCCTTTGCATCAGTACAATGAAAGCCATTTACAGTCTCTTTCCTTTTCTTATAAAACTTTTTTCTTTAATATTTTCTTTTTTCATGTATGTAATTAATACCTTGTTTCCTGAGACTATAAACTCTTGTGCCTGACATGACTAACCAATTAATCATCTGTTTTCCATAGCCACAATCAAAATTATTGATAGACATGATTATGACCCTGAGGCATTACAAAAGCTTGAAGGTTACATTTTTAAAAATTGTGATATTATGAACTTTACTGTATTTTAATGGTTAAAGAACTGGTTGTCTGAGTCTGACTCATGTGGAAAGCTTTCCTAACTTAATTAGAGGGCCTATATTGTGAGAAAGGTATTAGGTGGACAATATAGGGTTGGAATTTCTCAGAAGAGAATTATCTGGAAGTGTGTGGACAAGCTTGTGGGCTAATACTGGGTAGACTTTTGAGAAGAAAAATGGCATAAGAAAAGACAAAAGTTTCTGCAGTCTTTTTTAGCTCCAAGAGAGGAAAGGGGTTAGTATCTTGTTTATAATCAATGAAGCTGTTGCAGGAGAGAGAATTTAGCTTAAGCATATCCAGCAACCACTAGTGACTCTGGTCTCTTTAGCACTGGGCTCTTCCCAGCTCTGTAGTATGAGTTCAACCTGCCCAGAGAGTGTGTACTCTTTTTGAAGCTATACAGACAGAAAAAACCTTGGTCCCTCAGGGTTTTTCTGTCAATTGAATTCCTTCACCAATCTTACCATGGAAGATGGAACCCGAGTTTCCGTGATAAGATTGGTGAAGGAAGCCGGGCTCGGTGGCTCAGCCTGTAATCCTGTGCCTTTGGGAGGCTGAGATGAGTGGATTGCCTGAGCCTGCGGGTTTGAGACCCGCCTGGGCAGGCGAGACCTCATCTCTACAATAAATCAAAAAAAAAATTAGCCGGGCGTGGTAGCACACACCTGTAATTCCAGCTACTTGGAAAGCTGAGGTGGAAGGATCACCGGAGCCCAGCAGGTCAAGTCTGCGATGGCCAGGAGCGACCACTGCAGTCCAGTCTGGGTGACAGAGTGAGACTCCAACTCAAAAAAAAAAAAAAGATTGAAGGAATTCAATGGTGGGAAAATAGAAATGCGGCTGAAATAATCACTCTTCTACTCAAATGAATGGGGTTGCCCATTCAGATGTCATTGATAGTTATCCCAACAGAAAAAAAATATTGCCTTACACCCTGACATATTACTTGCCGTAAATACACATAAACACATAACAAAGTATAGAAGTAGTAAAACTATGACTTAGAAGTTAGATTTGTGGGTGTGTTGAAAGACTACTAGAAGTGAGAAAAACTGAGTTATAGCTAGTGTCATAATGTGTAAAAATGAGCCCTGGATCAAAGAAAAATGTCCCACAATCCTGCTTATATTATACAGAGCACATATTGGAAGATAGTTATATAAATGAATGAACGGCTAAATAAACAAAATACATGTGAAAAAGTTTTTAGAAAGGAAAAAATTACTTTAGAAATATGCTTGGAAGGATAACTTGACAATATAGTAAGGCAATATTATGTCTGTAGCATATTTTAAGTTTCAAATTTTGTACAGATTTAGAATGGCTTTCACAGAAATTTGGCATTTGACCACAGGCTAGGAGCTGGGAGGACAACAGCCAGGTCATGGTCCCAGCCTCTCTGTCTCCTGGAAAAAGATCTAGGAATTTCCTGGCAATACCCTCAGACCCAGGCCCTGTCCCTGCTCTGGATCTGGGAAACAATCACCCAGACTGGCCATGGTGCTGGCTGGGACAGAGTGGCTACCCTTCCCCCTTAGTCATCACGAGGAGTGGATAGGCCTGCCTGGCTCAGGTTCCACTCTGCTCTGTGTTCACTGGGACTACCTGTGTTCAGGCCCAGAGTGCTGGCAGTAGGAAGGAAGCAGAATGGCAGCCACTGTGCAGCACCCTTCTGCAGCCAGACTCATTTTACCTCTTTTGTCCAGGTCGGGCTTGGGTTCTAGTCATGGGGTCCCTGAACATCCCCCAGAGCAGGAGGACAAAGACACCTCTGGCAGGAAGCCCATTTGGTAAGACCCGCCGGAGACCGAAAACTTTCTGTCTGTCTCTCTCTCTCTCTCTCTCTCTCTCTCTCTCTCTCTCTCTCTCTCTCTCTCTCTGTCACACACACGCACGCACGCACGCACGCGCGCATATATATCTTTTGTCCATACCAAGGCGCCTGTTTCTATAGCTCTAGGAATACAGTTAAGAAAAATCAGTAAGGTATTATTAGTTGATGAGGCAATTTTCTAGCAACAATAACCAGTTTTTAAAAATGAATTTCCTGCTGCAAATGACTGATTCTAAAATAAGGCCATATTTACCCCCCATACCCCAAAAAAGTGTGAAAGGTAGTAGTGAACAGATACTGAAATCAAGTTTTCTCCAAAGTAGGCAATATTAAGAGGTTAGAAATTATTTCACAAAGCTTCCCCAGCTCTGGACTCCTTCTGGGATGATACCACCTGCTTACTATCATTCTAGGATCACTGTAAAGACTACACAAGACAATACATTTGCGAGTACTCTGTGGCATGGATATCACTGTATATTGTCAAGTATTATTATCAGCCTTTCAGAAAGCAAGAATCCAAATCTGATTAATTTTAACTTTCTAGTACAAAAAAAAAAATCACACAGAGTCTCATTAATCCAGTGGTTTAAAAAGGTGGGCAGGGGGCAGTCTTTGTTTTACTTCCAAATTAAACATTATAAGACAATGCTTTCTGACCAAGAAATATATAATTGTTAAGGAATGAAAACAGGTATTGATTTGTGGCTTTATCATGTTGGTAGTTAGGGCTTTTCAAAATAATTTCTATCCAATTATAATGGAACACTTATCCACTGCAAAAATCTTGAAAAATACAAAAATAAATAAAGAACATAATCTCACTACCCAGTGATAACTACTTAACAGCTTGGTCTATTTCCTTCATTTCTTTTTCTACACAAAATAATTGAGAATATACATTGTATATAGGTTTTATATTCTGATTTTTCACTTATAAGCATTTTTCCTATGCTGTAAAAAAACTTTTGGTAAACATACTTTTTAGTGGTTGAATAATATTCCTTCTATAAATGTACATGAGTATCTGACATTATGCTGGATTATTTCCTTAGAATAGATTTCTAAAAAATGCTCTTACTGTGTAAGAGGCTATGACCATCATAAGGCTTTTTCATACATCATGATGAGAAAACTTTCAAGCAAGCCAAAATCGTTAGGGAGTGAATCTCATGTAAAATCACTCAGAAACACAGATGTAGACTAATTGGCTCCTCCCAGCTCCGTCATTGTATATTTTTATTTCCAAATCCTCTTTCTAATTCTCTGGGAGAAAATCTGTTCTCTTCTGGGGGATATGTAAGGTAATTATTGGACGGCAGCACAGCAATCGTTTACAGGTTGTTCAGTTGGAATAACTATTAATGCCTTGTGCAAAATAAACCAAAGAGCCACAGAAACACATTTTTTTGCAGGTGAAAATGATGTTAGCCAACATAATTTCTCACTCCAGTTTATGATGTCAGGTATCGTATTTCTCCGTTATTAATGAACATGTGCTCGTGGGGGTAGATCCTCTTGGAAGGAGATTAAAAAGACACCACCACCTAAAACCCCTCTTCCTAATAATGTGAGAACGCCCAGAAGACTTAGGGGGCTGGTACAGTAGCTCACTGTATCAGGCAACACCCTGTGGAGGATTAGCTTTCTTTCCATTAATGGGCTCCACCATTGAGAGTCAGGGGTCATTTGTACTCGCAAGAGAAAACCCGACTTAAGAAAAGGATGCTGTTTGTCTGTTCAGCACCACATACCTATAAAGCCTCGGAAACTGCTCTGTAGTGACTGAATACATTTCTCATTTTCCCATCACTTTTTCCCCTACTTGGCCATTTTCCTAAAACCATAATTCGAAGTTTCCAAAAGAAAAAAAATAATCTGTGGGTAATCCTTTCAAGAGTCATTAGAAAGAGCTCTTTATTCTTTTATCATTCTTATGGGAGACCTAACTTGAGATTACTATAAGGATTCAGAATGTTTCACCACACACATCTACCTAGGAAGGATGAGTGTGAGGAAATACATAAGCAAATATGCTGTTAGCTTGAGAAGCTTGGATTCTAAATCCAGGACAGTCATGAAATGAGCCATCTGGAGTATTCCATGGTTGTATATATACCACTTTGTCTTTATCCAGTCATCCGCTGATGGACACTTAGGTTGATTCCATATCTTTGCTATTGTGATTAGTACTGTGCAGAACAGACTAGAGCAGGGGTCTTTTTTAAATATAATGATTTGTTTTCCCTTGGATAAATATGCAGTAGTAGGATTGCTGGGTTGAATGGTAGTTCTATTTTTAACTTTGAGAAATCTCCATGCTGTTTTCCATAATGACTGCACTGATCTGCATTTCCAACAGTGTATGAGTGTTCCCCTTTCTCCACACCCTTGCCAACATCTGTTGTTTCTGGACTTTTTAATAATAGCCATTCTGACTGGTGTAAGATGGTATCTCATTGTGGTTTTAATTTGCATTTCTCTGATGATTGTAATGTTGCACTTGTTTTCATGGGTGTGTTGGCTGCTTGTATGTCTTCTTTGGAGAAATATCTGTTCAAGTCCCTTGCCCACCTTTCAGTGGGATTATTTACTTTTGTGTTATTGAGGTGTTTGAGTTCCTTGCAGATTCTAAATAGTTTTTTACATAGTTTGCAAAAATTTTCTCCCATTCTGTAGGTTGCCTGTTTACTCTGTCGATGATGATAATGATGATTACGACGATGACTGTTTTGCTATGTAGAGGCTTTTTAGTTTAATTAAGTCTCCTTTGTCTTGTTGCCTTTGTTACACCATGGAATACCACACAGTCATGAAAAGTAATGAAATTATGCCTTTTGCAGCAACATGGGTGGAACTAGAAAACAGAAAATCAAATAGCACATGTTCTTATCGGTGGAAGCTAAACAATAGGTACCCATGGGCGTAAACATCACAATAATAGATACTAGGGACTTCAAAAGGAGCAAGGGTGGGACAGGGTGAGAAAAATTACCTATTGGGTAAGCTGTTTACCATTTGGATGATGTATCCATTAAAAGCCCAAACCTCACTATTACACAATTTATGCCTGTGACAACCCTGTTCATGTACCCCCTGAATAGAATAATAATTTTCAAAAAGAGCCACCTGATATATTACATCCTGAAACTGTAGGAAAATACCTTTTAATTGCAAAAGGGTTAGGCCGATTTCTTTCTTTGCATTATATCTAGGAAATACACACCACTTTACCATCGTTAACACAGAGTGGGAAGGTTTTCAGGTAGAAAATTTAAGAAAAAAACAAGAAGTTGTCAAAGAAGGAGGGGTTGGTTATCATCCTAGTATTTAAAAATTTATATGACGTTGACATTCCCATGATGAGAAGCGGGAGGGTGAGGTCTGAGAGGGTCTTTCCTTTGTTAGGAGTCATGTCTGTGCTGTAAGCAGAGAGGAAGAGTCCCAGCTTCCAGACCCCTGCCTAGAAGGGTGGTGGCCTTTGGACCCCAGACACAGCCTCCTTGTTTGAGCAGGGACCCAAACAAACAGAGGAGTTGACTTTCCCATTCCTCCTCTAGCTTTTATGAATAAGATTCCACAAAGCAATTCCCAGCTCTCATCCAGCAGCTGGAACTCGGCGAATGAATGCAAGTCAAACAGGTGCCTTCATTTCCACCTTTGCAGGGCTCTGCTGTCGAGACTGGAGTTCTTGACATGCCAAGCAATGCCATGTTTGCCACACTGGCAGCAACAACAGAGCAATGTACAGCCGGCTGGGGGATCGAAATTTGCAAACTCAGTACCCCGGGCCTCAGGCCAATGCCGGCTGGGTGCGTTGCAGTGGTGACACATTGAGTCTCTAGGGAGGGGTGCTGGCACACCAGCTGCATCCCTGGCACCACGCTTGCCAGTGAGAAACTTACCGAGTGGAGCTGGTATCAACTCCAGAGGGAAACGCAAGCTGCTTCCTTAACTTCTTTGGCAACACTACCCTTTGCAACTTGTGTGCAGTGCACCCTCCTGAATATTTACAAGAACTGCTATTTGTGATACTCTTTGGGGCCCTGTTGGATGGTGCTCTGAAGGGAAGTGCTAAAATGACAGCAGCATTCCAGTTTACAAATGTAACTATAGTATTCCTGAATAATTCAGTTTCCTAAAATTGGCACTTAACTATACAATGACTTATCTCTTGCTGGGAAGGGATTCTAACTGTGTTCCCCCCCCCCCCCACATGTTTAAAAATAGCTTTTACTTTTGCCAAGAGGAGAGTCTAGTATTTACTACTGGAGGAAATGTGAATTGAAATACTAGCTTCTTTCCCTCTTGTAATTCACTGGCACTGTATTAGCAGAGTTCTCTACTACCTGGGAGAAAGGTATTCTCAACAGAAATGCCCTTCATTCTTCAGAAAGCCTGACCCACCTTTCTTATTCATGCCTGGAAGGAAACATGCACTAGCATTTGGCCACTTAGTATTCAGACCATGTCAAGATTCAAGTAAAAAGCCTATATTGCAGAGCTGGATGCACCGTCGCCAGGCCAAACACAGTCAACAGTTCAAATCACAGTTAAATTATAAGAAAGTGTGGGCGAAGCACGCAGACATGCCTTGTCAATGAAACAGTGGAGATAAAAGGAATTACTCGTACTCCAGAAATGCCTACTTGAGCAGCTTTAATGAATACAGAGATAGTGTTCTTTCCAACTGCCTCCCGTTGACTATAAAGGCTAGTTAGGATTTTGAACACAGTGCTTTCTTCCTCCTCCTCCTCCTCCCCCCTTCCTTTACTTCTCTTGTTCTTCCTTCCCCTTTCTTCCTCCCTCTTCCTCCTCCCTCCTTTCTCCTCCTCGTCCTCCTCCTGTTCCTCCCTCTTTTCCTCCCTCTCTCCTCCTCCATTACCTCCTCCTCCCTTGCCTTCTTTTAACATGCAAAGCATCTTCCAAAGTATTGAGAAATGAACAATTCCTCTGTGTATTTCTATAGTTCTATGAAGGGACAGCAATGTTAGCAGGCCAAGTGATTACTACTGGAAGCATCAGATGTAACAGAGGAAATGCAGTTAATATAATAATTCACATATGTTAATGCTTAGTTCCATCAATGTCAGCTTTATTTTCTTCTTGATATACACAAAGCTGGCACACGATTTTAACTGATGAGGTAATGTCATTTTTAATTTAGAGAGCCTTAAGCTGTCCACTTTAACTAGTGATATCATCTTTGCAGTTGTCTCTTGAGACTTTTTGTAAACATAAGTCATATGTCCTGGGCAGTTTGAGAAGGAATTGTTAGAGATGACATTGGTCATCATGAAGATTTCCCCACTTTGATCTGTTTTAAATTGCCAGATATAGTTTATGTTACTGCCATATTTTAGCCATTCCTGAAATTAATATATCCTAAGACTTTTGAACCAAATTAAACACAGAAATAAAATAAAATAAAGGTTTGAAATGAACCGATTGTAATGTTTTCATGTCATTTCTCGAAGAAAAATGGAAGACAAATCAGATTCTCTGGCTCCTTGGTGACTTAGTAAATAAAAAGAGAGGAAAGAACAAGACTCTAAGAAATATATAACATCAAATAAATAAAAACCTTCTTATTTTCCTGGGGGAATTAGTGTGTTAGTGGCAATTTTCTACATCTTAAAGATAAGTAAGGCCCAAGCATATCTGATATCTCAGTGTTTTTTTGACTAATATTTTACTGCCACATCCTTTATGAATTATCCCCTTGGTGTCATTATTAAGCCTGAATTTATTTTAATCTCATCACTTTGGTGATATCAAGTGTTTTATATTTCTTTTTCAAATGAAGACATTCCTTTAAAGATTCAGACTGGTGGATATAAACAAAGTTACTTTCCATTTTTAAATAAACTTTTTTCTTTGGAGAAATCATGCTCCATGATTCAAGTTTAGTTTGTGAATCTGTGTTTTCACCATTGGATGTGGAGACTGAGAGAGTTTTTTCTAAGAAGTCTGGAGTTCAGTGGAATTGAGTTAAATAGTAAAGAATCTGTTTATTATTCTGTGGCCATATGTTTAGAGGGTTCCTCACAGAAATCAAAGTATTGTTCATGGAGCACTCCAACCAAAGAGACATTTTGAATTCTTAAAAGAACTTCGCAGTTTGAAAAGAATGCATAGCATTATGTATTGACACCCCACCACCATAGACAAAGGAACACAATTTAATAATAGAGGATTGTGCTCATGAGATTTCTCTTTTTCTTGTTAATTGGTTACTTTAACTGAGATTGTCTGCAAGTATAATGGACACCATTATTCTTAATAGTTCTATGTTGCCAGATGATGTATACAGGCATGATGTAGTCCATTTTAATTATTTCATTTTGTAGATTTTTTTTTCCTTCATGTAATGCAGTAGTGAATACAGACAGCCCTTTTTTTTTTTTTTCTGTTTTTACTGACAGACTATGCTGGATAATATTGGTTTCTACAGTTTTGAAATTAAAAGAGTATATCTTGCCAACCTAATGTTTCCTTTCATGTTTGTGTACTAGGTATGATTATGTGGAAGTCATTGATGGAGAAAATGAAAATGGGCGTTTATGGGGAAAGTTCTGTGGAAAGATTGCCCCTTCTCCTGTAGTATCTTCAGGGCCATTTCTTTTTATCAAATTTGTCTCTGACTATGAAACACATGGTGCGGGATTTTCCATACGTTATGAAATTTTCAAGAGAGGTGAGTAACTTAAAGTAGAATATGTTGTGGCTAAATGTTCACTTAACATTGTTTGGATTCATGAAAGACAAAGTAATGCTTTTATCCTTTTGTAAAAAATTATGTATTTACATTGAAAGTGTTGGAAAAATACTTTGAATAAAGAAAAATTATCAATTGTATGGGGGAGGTATGTTTAAAATTGAAAAAAGTATTTTAGGAATCTAAATTGCATCATTCTCATGTGTTTATAATGAACATACTCCATAAAACTCTTTTAAGAGCACTTATTCCTATCTTCTTTAAAAATAAATTTAATCTACTCTTGAGTTTTTTGGAGTTTATTTTCTTGTTAAAAATGTCTTCGTCCCTCTTACCTTAAAGGCATGTATACCCTTTTATTATTGCAAAATTGAAAACGTGGTAGTTTCCAGGAAAAATAAAGCAGTCTCATAGTTTCTATAGCTATTAGAGGAAGAGGAGATTTTCTATACAGGAGGATCGTTGGGCAAACAAGCTCTTGAAAGAAATGAAAAAGTAATGCTTTAAGAATGCCTGAGGCATTCTCCTCAGGAATAAAATATCAGTTACTCTCTCCACTATAAGCATTTAGTAATTGTCTTTTTCGGTAGTATATATTGGGATGAGATCAAATCTGACAATTCATAGGCTCCCAGCCTATGATTATATTTATTGACATATATGAGTCAATAGATAAAAAAGTAATTTTACTTGGATGTCACAGATTTTAACAACAGCCTTTAGATTTATGTGTTAAATTCAGCCTTCCTATTATTTGCCTTTTAAGTTGTCATTAATGTGGAGGGGACAGAGGCTCAATATTTGAATGTATTGTCTTAGAATACAGGAGAAAGAGCTTTTTTTTTTTTTGAGTTGGAGTCTCACTCTGTTGCCCAGACTGGAGTGCAGTGGCCGCTCCCGGCCACCGCAGCCTCGACCTGCTGGGCTCCGGCAATCCTTCCGCCTCAGCCTTCCAAGTAGCTGGAACTACAGGCGTGCGCTACCACGCCCAGCTATTTTTTTTGATTTATTGTACAGATGAGGTCTCGCTGCCTAGGCGGGTCTCGAACCCACGGGCTCAGGCAATCCACTCACCTCAGCCTTTTTTAATAGAAAAAAAAATCTAGCCATACCAATTTCAAAAACCTAGGGTCTTCTGGATCAGCAACAACTGAGAATAATGAAAAGGAAAGCCATTACAGGTTTCTGGAAACATTGGTACAACTTTTTTAAATTATAAAGATACCTGGCCCTGCCCTCCTATAAATAGGGAGAAATAGAGAAGACTTTCCTGGAAAATTTTTCTGAGCACATATGTACTTAGAACACCTTTAGAACAAATAATAGTATACATATGACATCAGTATAGACAGATGATTATATATGTACATATTTTCTTGTGTTGACAGCTGTTTGACTTGTTATATAAATAATTATACATGTATGTATATGTACACACATACATCTACATTTGCTTGTCTGTTTGCACATGGCACTCTAAAGACAAAAGGTGTCACAAACAAGGCTTACAGTGACACCTGAAGATGACTGAAAGAGAAATAAGAGTGATGGATCTGTCCCTTAATCATCAGGAATCCTTTATCTTTCTTCCAAATGAACTCAGCTTTCTACATTTCTGTCAACCTCGAATGTACTGAAAGTTCCCTGCCCTGCCTTCCAGCACAGTTCCTTGAGCCTTGAACCCTTCTTTAGTTCTTTCTTCTCTTGACTCCCTACCACCAATGTGGTGCCTAGTGCTTTTTCATTTTCATCCGGAGATCTCGAAGAGTCTCAGTCTCCTTCCCATGTCACTGCTATTAACCAAATAGGCCCATGTTGTGGTCCTCCCCATGTGACTTTATCCTACTCAAAGCTTCTGAAATAGGCACGAGGCTGCTGTCCTCCAAACGCCCACAGTGAATCTCTATCCCTCCACTGAGCAAGACTCAAGATCCTGCTCAAGGCTTGGCATTGGCTGCCCCCACACAAGTCCTGCTTTCACTCTTACCAGTCCACGCTGAGCTTCCTGCTTGGGAAGCTGCACTGGGGAAAGTCCTACCAATGTGAGCATGAATTTTAATTCTGCCATCAGTTATCTGTGTAAATGCTTAGAGCCTTGGTTTCCTCATCTGAAAACATGGAGAATAGTACCTACCACAGATTTGTTATGAAAATCTGTTGAAATGAAAACATGGAAAGAATGTAGTCAGTGCCTGCCACTGAAGGTGTGTTTAGTAAATACCTATTACAATGACACACGCAGACAACATACACATATACATGCTGTATACAGTGTGCAGAATATGGTTTGTGTGTGTATACAAATAGCCTGTATACACACACACACATATCACTTAACTAATACATTACTTCTTAATATTTTAAAATGTCTTTATGTGTGCATATTTTATTTCCCTAATACACACACACACACACTCATATGCATAATGTCCTGAATGTCTCTTCCTCAAAAGTCATTTAATGATATTATAGAATCCACGGATCTCTGTTTTTCTGAAAATATAGCACTCGGTTCAGGGTGTAGCAATTTCAGGTTTCCCTGGTGCACGTGAATTATACTAATCAGAATTTAAAGCAACCAGAAAATTAATCTTTCACCTATTGGCCTTGAGGTTTTCTGGCATGAGATGACGGTTCTAGGAGATATGCAGACCATTTCTGAGTTCCTAGGGCTGTGTTTCTACAGGACCATCTTGCCTAATGGTAAGCAAGGCCAGGCCCACTTCTTCCTTTTCTTCCTGGAGCCATCCTGGACTACCCTAATTCTCTCCCCAGGAATCCCCAGGAATTCTTCTACATGCTTCTGCTCAGATGCTGAAGGCTTGGGTCACCTGCCCTATGACTATTCCCATTCACCTGGAAAAATTTCTCTAGGCAGTCTGAACCTTCCCACTTACCCCTCTCCCTGTCCTTCCTTGGTCTGGGTCACCTAGCCCAGATTTTGGACAAAGCCACAGTTTTCTGTGGGTCTCAGTGCAGGGGGCAGGGCATATCATTTATTGAGAATAAGATTGGTCACTTGGTATATGTTACAAGATTAAGAATCCATGTATTTAATAACTGTTCCAAAAGGAGTATTTTGATTATTGTTACCCATCCTTATTGTCATTAGCAACTCAGTGAGGCGACAAGGTACTCTCGATCTGACAGATAATGTGGGAAACCCACACTGTTCACAGGTTCTCGATCACCACTCTCTCCTAGGTGCACAGGGCTGCGGGCACTGCATATCCCCCATGTACTCACCACAGAATACCTAGATCTGTTCCTGCCATTGTCCTTTTTGGAAGAAGTGCTTCTTCAACTGTGGCAAATTTGCATAACAGTGAATAAGGGAAACATTAAAACAAATTTTACTATATTATGAAGAATATAGGAAATTATAGAACTTCTAAATTAGAAATGGATTTCATTTTTCAAATTCTAAAGCTCAATAACCGTTTTTTTTTATGTGCAGAATGAGAGAACTAGAAAAGTCGAAAAGCCACTCAAGGCCATACAGTAGATCAGTTGTAAAAACAGGACTGTAATTCAGATCTCCTAGTGCTCAATCCAGTTCTCTTCCATCACCCCATGGAATTTCTCACATTTTGTCAAAATGCATTAGAAAAACTGGAATAGCTTCCATGACACGACAAGGGCACGAAAGCATTGAAATCATTCAGTTTTGAAAGTATACTCTTAGTTCCTGCTATGTTTTTTATCCTCTCAATGAGTCTTCATATCACGTGGCCAATTTTATCTTTTCAAGGAGAAGAAAGTATTAGTATCTACATTAAACCTTGCTACTTGCTTTGCCTTTCAAGGACCTAGCCAAAGCAATTTTTTTGCCCTATGGAGGAGTTTGGAGGTATCCAGGATCACTGTTTCTACATCTTGAAAAAACAATTCTAAAGGGTTCTCAATATACATATACATATGTTCTTTGGGAATTAATGACTTAAATTGCCATAGCTGCTGTCATCTCAGAAGCCACCAGAGTAATTTAGAAATAGAATATAGATTGTACAGCACATGTCATACCTCTTTGCCCGAAACTGACTTGGCAAAATGTCACATGTTAATAACTTTTAATCCAAATCAAATAGAATAAGCATTCAAGACCCTCATGGTAAATGGTAAGCCACATCCAAGAAGGTTTGGGAGTTATTTTAAACAAGTCAGACGTCAGCAGACCAGGTTTTTTGTGCCACCTACCACGCACTCTTCTCCTGCATCTGTGATGCCATGAACCCATGGATATCTGATATGTGCATGGGGAGAAAAGAATTGATTTGTTTTCTCAATAGGCTGCCAGATGTAGTGTTAGAGATTCAGCTTCCTGACCTGAGTCACTAAAAATAGAAACCAGCTAGTTATATTTTATCTGTATTGATGCATAATCAGTTGCCTCTAGTTGCCTGACACTTTGGGAGAGAATGTAGTTAAGAATATTTTTAACAAACCAACTTTTTTATAGTTGAATCCCTGCATGTCATTGCAGGACGTTCATCACTTCTGCCTGTGAGTCACTGTGAGAAAATTGTGCAGGAAAAGAATTGTCCGTTTGGACAACCCCAGATTTGGTCCTGAAATTCAAAGGGGTCAATTCTTCTCTGATTCACAGCAAGCCTTAAGTGTAGCTATTTGAATATTATGGCAGTGGTGGTGGTACTGAGAGGCCGGGTTGGAGTGCTCATGTTGTACGTGTAGACAGGCAGTTTTTCAGTTGTGTAGTGAATACCACCTTGTTCAGTCCTGGGTACCATTAATTGAAATTGTGGTCATTTATACAGGCATAAAGTTAACCTGCACGACATGCATGGATGCTCTTGACCAATTTAAATGACAAATCACTGTAATTTGTAGAGTCTTGATAATACCGAACAGTCATTAAAAATTACACATTATAAATATATACATTACAAACACAGAGAGACACACACATCTATTAGCAGGCAGTTTTAGAATGGTATGCTGTACCATATCTGATACTTTGGGGAAGGTTAGGATGTCAGCATTGATATCAGGTGACTTCCAGCATCATGGCCGTAATCATAGTTTATCGTGCCCTCGCTAACAGCCACACTTTACCAGCACACCTGTGTCAACACCACTCAGAATGAGTCACTCACCCTGGGTACATGTACGAATTACCTTTCACATTTAGTTTGTCAAAGAGGCATAGGTCACATCTGGCAGAGTTACTGAGTCACTGGTGTAGGAATCTGAAACCCAAACTCCCTCCACTGAATTCTCTCCCTTGCCTTTGTAAATGTTCTATTTCACCAATAAAGGGCTGTCAGCCTCAAGATTTAAAGATTTAAGCTTGAAGGGGCTATAATTATTTCTCTAGGGCTCTGTCGAGATTTCTGCAGCTTACTCATTCATTGTTCCCACATGATTTTATATTTGTCATTTTTTTCCTGCAGCAGCAGAAGTCTTTAAATTGCTCCACACAAATGGAGAACTAAGGTGAACACAATAAATCTGAACTTGAATTTTCATACCTATTTTACTAATATGAAAAGGCTTACTAATGCATGATTAGGACAGTGATTATAATGGTGGGCTTTATTAGAAAGATATTCTGTCTCTGCCTAGGTTATTTCCTGGTAAAGTTGTTTAAGTGGAATTTTCATTTTGCTTCTTTTTCTCTCTTACTAACAGGTCCTGAATGTTCCCAGAACTACACAGCACCTAGTGGAGTGATAAAGTCCCCTGGATTCCCTGAAAAATATCCCAACAGCCTTGAATGCACTTATATTATCTTTGCACCAAAGATGTCAGAGATTATCCTGGAATTTGAAAGCTTTGACCTGGAGCCTGACTCAAATCCTCCTGGGGGGATGTTCTGTCGGTATGACCGACTAGAAATCTGGGATGGATTCCCTGATGGTAAGAATGGCAGGAAGCACCCCCAAAAAAGAAGGACCTGGGGGAAGAGCTTCAGGATCCTTTTACAAGAGTTGTAATACATGCATCATTGAAAGAAATAGCTCAAAAGGACAATGGGAAGCAGAGCAAAATGACAACTCTCTATGCAGAGCAGTGATGAAATATTTGAGCTCAAAAAGACCTCAATTATGTAGTCTAATTCCTTCACTTTATAGATAAGAAAGCTGAGACCATGAAAGATTATACAAGGTCTTGTGGCTATTTTTGTGATATAATTGTGACCAACACATAGTTTTTCTCATGAAAGTATTTTGCTCATTTCACTTATCAGCCTTCTTGTCATTAATTCATAGACTGTCAGAAGATGGAATCTTAAGAGGTCTATTAAATCAAACCACACATTTTACAAATGCAGAGACTAAGGACCAGAGAAGTTAAGTACTTGAAAAATTTTTAAGGATAAAATATGGATCCGTTATGTCACAAAAAAATTTTAAAATTTGGAAAAGGAATGAAAATGTTTGGATATTCCTAATTTAGACAAATTATCTGTATGTTTCCTTTGGATTTTCATCTTTGGCAATTTGAATCATCTCAATACATCATTTATAGTCATTATTTCCATCATCTGAATTAATTCACACATCTAAAAATATTTCTTGAATACCTGCCATGCACCAGGCACTGTCCTAGCCACTGGGTAAGGCAAACAATCAAAGATGCTACCCTTGTGGAATTTATACTCTGCCAAGGGGAATCCGTCAACAATGCACATTACAAACAAATGAATGAAAATTTAGAAGGTGAGAAGTGCTATAAACAAACAAAAATAAATGAAGGCAAGAAGAAGTAGAGAAAGGTCAAGGAATGAGAAGTTAGGGGAGAGAAGTTATGGGCTGAAATTTTAAATAGGGTGGTTGGATTAGACCATATTAAAGAAAATGACATTTGAGCAAAGATTTGAAGGAAGTAGCCATGTGGGTGTCTAAATGAAAAGTTTTCCATTCAGTCCTTAGAAGGTGAATGGCAAAAATATACACCCAAATTCTGAACAGAGGGAGACAATATCAAATAATTTTTGTTGCATCTGTGTTGCTTGTCTTGTGTTTAGTCTGGTTTAATATTAAGATTCCTCCAGAGAAAACACACTACACAGATCAGAAAAGGCAGCTTGGAAGTTCTTAGCAATGATACAATTATAAAAACCATTTATAAAATAGATTCAGATATTACTCTTAAGTTGGAGAAAAGAATATTTAAGTACATTGTAAATGAATAACAAGTATAATGTGAAGGAGGTTGGATTAGTCTTTGAAATGACATTAAAATTATCAGTGTAATTCAATTTAGCTATGTGCCTCAACAGTAAACAGCATTAGAGAAAGACTAGGTTTACAGAAACCTTATATTGCCCTTGGAGTAAATGGGTGAGTTAACATTAACTTAATATCTTCTTTGCTCTTTTTTACCATATAAATAGGGTTATGATGATCTTGGTGAAACTCCTTTATTAAGTAATGAGATTTTCCCAAACAGATTGCTGGTTGATTTCCAAGTATTCAATCTGATCATTAGGAAAGCAATATTATAATAATGTTGGAGCAATAGTTGAAACATTTTATAGTGAGTTTATTTGTTCACCACCCAAAGTTGCAGCCTTCCCTTCTAGAACTTTTATTTAAATTGACATCTGAAGAGGAGGCCCAATCAACCAACTTATTTAGAATACTTTCAGAAAGAAGCACATTGTTATTAGTGTCAAGGGTTTTTCCAAGTAGTAATTTTCTGGCTCTAGAAAATCACTGAGTTGAAGCAAAGAATAATTAACAAGAGTTATCAGCTTTGTAATTCACCCATGTTTTAAACTGTGGTGCATTTGACTTAATTACCAGAGAAAACTGGCTTTGGAATATGAAGAATTCCTCTGATATCTGTTAATATTTACCTGTCCTCATTCAGCCTACACCAGCCTAACAACTCTCTTTTTCAGGCAAAATGAGAGAATGCATGCTCCTGGTTTTTTTGTCAGTGGCACTAGAAATATTTCTGTCATAGTAGTTCAACACATACAGTTCTTCTGCCAACAAAACTGCTCTTAGTCTTTGATATCCTTTCCAAAAGCAACAACCAGAAGGCGCTGAAGGCTTTTAACCATCAAGCGATTTTATGTTGCATTTTATCATAAACATTGAATTAAATGACTAAGTAATTGAAAGCTACCCATTGATTCAAATTGACTTTGAAGAAAAACAGTTTACTCCAAAACTCAGAATTCAAGGCATGCATGTTGTGAATCACACGTCTCCATCTATCACTCTCTTTGGAGCTATGCAGAGTTGTAAGTAGAAACTCTGAAGGAATTGGTGGAGGTTTACATATGGTTTGAAACCAAAAGCCAGACACCACTGCCCTGGTCGATGCTGCATATGCTTGTGCTAAATGTTGGAGCCAGAAGTGAATGCTGAGTTCTTACCATGTGGGTTCAAGTGAAGTCAGTCCCCTATCTCGGCTGGTGGAAGGAGCTGGAACAGTGTTTCTTTTTCTTTTTCTTTTTTTTTTGTTTTGAGTTGGGGTTCTCACTGTATCGCCCAGGCTGGAGTGCAGTGACATGCTCACAGTTACCGCAGCCTCACCCTGCTGGGTCAGATGATTCTTCCACCTCAGCTTTCCAAGTAGTTGCAAGTACAGGTGTACAACACCACATCTGGCTCTTTTTTTTTTTTTTTTAATAAAGACAAAGTCTCGCCAAGTTGCCCAGGCTGGTCTCGAACCCTGGGCTCAGGCAATCCTCTTGTCTCAGCCTCCCAAAGTACTGGAGTTACAGGTGTGAGCCACCACACCCGGCTCGGTACTGAATGTTCCTTACCTATACTCCAAAATGATCAACCATTTCAGGAATAAGTTTCATAAAAGCTAGATTGGATTCTGTTTTTGTTTTTGGGGGGGTTGGTTTGTTTTAGTTTACTTTTACATTTAAATGAACCTTCTAAAACCACAGGGATAGATACCACTATGTCATTTTTTTTTTCTGGTAAAAAATTGTGATTTATTTTTGATACTACAGATATTCTCCACTAACATTTATTAATTTAAGAAAAGTATAAATGTTTTGTACCTTTGAAATGCGTCCTTTTTTGTTTATTATTCAAGATATCTCATTTTAAAAGTACCTCTGCAGAGCAGATCATTACTTTTAATTTTTTTATATTAAAAAGGTTGTGGAAACCCAAATCATCTGATTCTGAAATAGGATTGTATTTATTGGAGAGTCTAGTGGGAAAATAGAAAGAATGTGGTATCACCTTTCCCCATTGCAGATAGATCCCTTAAACAGCACAAATACTATATTACCTTCACACCTGATAAGATATGATCATTACAGTTCTACTCTCCTCGAAGTGATAGCTTGGCACATGTTGCTTGCTTAAATTCCTCAGTAATTCCATTTTTGAATTCTATTTCTGTTTTTGTGACAGTTTTCATCTGTCTCCTTGGCTTTTGGGTCCACAATAACAGAAATAGACGATCCAATAGCTGTGTTCATGTAAATACACAAATGAGCACACACGAGACGAATAAGAGTACTTCATCCACTCTTGCTCAGATCAATATTGCATTAGCTTGCTAGGCTAAGGTCTCCCTGTTGTTCAGGAACATTCAATACTTCTTTGTATTATAGTCGCAAAAGGCTTTCGCTCTCATATCTTGAGGGCTCCTAAAGAGAGTGGCATGCTGCTGTCCGGGGGCAATGTTCTAAAGGACAGAAGGCAGATTTACCCAGCATGTCTTAAACATTATAAACCAGTGAGTCATGGAGACTCTCTAAATTATGAGTCTGCATTAGACAAGTTCTCTTCTGTTTGCTCTTTCAAAGGGACTCCCCTTCCGCCCTCCCCAAAGGAATTGGGTGATAGTAGAGGGGGAGGATCAGCTGCCACAGCCTCCATGGGGTGATCACAGCTTTCCTTGCAAGCTTATATTCTTGGGAAGGTCAGCGGCTGTGGCGATCAGAGAACAACCCCAAGGATTAGGGCTGTAAACGTTTGCCCACAAACTAAAGAAAAAGATTATGAAGCCACACTAAAGGAATTTAAATGAGGGAAAAAGTGAAAAAGTATGAATGGGCACTAAGCCTCCCATTTAAAACTGCAGATCAGAAATGAAATCCTTTCTAAGGAAAGGAAAGATGTAAATTTATCGTTCTAGCAAGATATTTTTATGCATATGTTACAGGCAACTTTGAGCTTCAGAGATAAGAGAACAAGTGTTGAATTGCTGATAGGGCCACATCGAGAGTGAAGAAAAACTGGCAAAGAACCAGTACTTGTAGAAGAATCTGAGGCTGGGATTAAAGCTGAAAAGAAACAAAAAAGCAGCAAGAGTTTCATCTTCTGAGATGCTTTCTTCGGCCAACTGGGAAACCTAATTTGACAAAATGTGCTTCCCATAATGCAAAACTATCGGCCACGACAGTATGATACCCCGGAGATTATCTATATCAATCCCCCTTCCTGGGTCATCCTCCTTGTTTTTTGTTTGTTTGTTTGTTTCATGATAAAACAGACTGTGCACACAAAATATTTGGTTCCTGGAGACTGAGGGGTTGCAGTAGAGAGAAGACTCTTTGAATTCAGTTAAATCAATTCCTTTGAACACATCAGGAAACTATCAGATATTCAAAGTAACCTGTTTTACACTAACTCAAATACGTGAACCACTTTGGTTTGGTTTAGTTTATTTTGTTTTTGGGGGGATTGTTATTTGTTGTTTGTTGGTTTGTTTAAGAGCAGTGACCAAGAGCTAAAAACCTGTTACTCAAGGATCTATACAAGCTAAAAAAAAGGGGGTGGGGTCAGATTTGCTGCCTGTTAGAACTCATTCAGTACTTGGGGATCCAGGAAGATCCGTTCTTTTGGGGTTCATTTCTGCAATCACACTTGAAGGTTCTCCTAGCCCTCGTCAGTTGCATCTTGTATCCAAGCCTTACACACAAACCTTGCACACAAGCCTTGGAACATCACATCCCAGTTGAAGGCTTCTCCTTCCAGGAGAGGGTCCACCCACTGTGCTTCCTTAAACAAAGCAATAATTCTTAGCTGAAATGCACAGAACCATGGATTTCTTGGAGGAGAAAACAGTCCATACCAGATTGTCCTTCTAAGCCTAAACCATCTGGTATGTTTTTACCATATGTGCAACGAAAAAAAAAAACCTAGAGAAAAAGGGACTTTTTTTGGCTTACTGCTTATCTGGACAGGGAAATGGAAAGATTCTCCAAGTCCAGGGGACTTTGGCACTGTTCATAAGGCAACTCGCAATTATTCATTGCCAAGGTTTGTCTAAAGTGCTTCAACAAAGGTATGGACAGTTTAAGCCAACTAGCAGTTTGATTTGAGCAGAAATTAGTTGGTGTTCCTAATCTGTCACTGCCTCAAATACACTTTTTTTCCTGGTGTGCACAGTCAAAGGTGGCTTTGGACCATCCCTTAGAAACAAGAGCAATGAAGTCACCTTTTAGGTTTGGAAAAGACTGGGACAGAAATCAGAAAGATGCATTTCCATTTTTTTGTTATATGTTGCAATTATGTATAAATTATTGGCATCTGTAGTCTCTAAATTTTGAAATTGTTATAACTGATACAAATATTAAATAATCTTCAGATAAAACCCTGAGTAGGACATTGTCTTTTGTTCAAGTCTGTGATGTTTATCATAATAAGAATCCAGGGCTGAAAGGTGAAATAAGGGAGGAAATCAGGGATCAGTCCTGGATCAGACCCCTGGCTCTGCTCTGGTTCCCAGGACATCAGCCATTTGGGTCTCCCCATAAAGCAGGAGAAGTGAGAACAGGTAACTCCAAGAGAAGTCAGTGACCACAGCCCAGCTGGAATCTTTCAGTGCTGGGCTGTGTATGCAGTTTGGCCCTGTAGTTGGATGCCAAGGTGCCACTCTGACAACCCAAATCCCATTCTTTGCAACTGAAGCAGGCATTTTGATTTTTGTTCCTGAAAACAATTCTCCCTGGGGAATGTGGTTATGCCTGTTAGTGCCCTTCTGAGCACACTTTAAAATCTCTGCAAACCCAATCCAATATGTTCACTGCAAACCAATTAACTAGGGAAGACTTGCTTTGGGTTGGAAAACACTTCTGGGTTCTGCTGGGACCCATGTTTGTAAATGGTAATTCTTGTATCTGCTGCAAAAGAGAAGACGTTTTGACATTCTCTGTATTTCTTTCTTTGCAGTTGGCCCTCACATTGGGCGTTACTGTGGACAGAAAACACCAGGTCGAATCCGTTCCTCATCGGGCATTTTATCTATGGTTTTTTATACTGACAGTGCAATAGCAAAAGAAGGCTTCTCAGCAAACTACAGTGTCTTGCAGAGCAGTGTCTCCGAAGGTCAGTGTTTATTCATTTTGCAAAATCCTGTGGTAAATACTCTCTGTTATTCCTCCTCATACACCTGCGGCCACATGAAATACTAAAGAAATGTTTTGTGAACTGGGATGTCAGGTGTTTGTTTCTCTCTTTCAAATGTTTTTTTAAAATGAATATCAATAGAACTATCTGGTATACATTCTTCATAAAATCGTGGATGAGAAGCCTGCTTGTGAGCCTCTGAAATTATGGGAGTAAGTGGGAAATGGCAAAATAGTGCCTTGAAACAATGAAGTATGACCAGATCAACTAACCTGGCACCCTCCAATATGTAATATGCTGAGAATCATAAAAGTACAGACATCAATCCCAGATGATGAGAACAGATCTGCAGTAGTTCACCGACAGCAGTCACGCAGAATGGATAAGGGCACAGTGGTTTGGTTGTAGCAGACTGTGGGGGAAGCCATTATGTTTTTTGCACCCTATTAAAACATTCAACTCAATCCTTTCTCAAAGTTTACGTGGTCAGTAGCACTTCTAAGACCTTGAGGAAAAAACAGAAAGAACAAAGAATAAAGTACCTGTATGCTTCATCAATTCTTGCAGCCAGGTTGTAAAATAATATAGGAAAAGGACAAGAGGTGTTTGGAGACCTATCTACAAATATGCTAGACTCTTTCCTGAGTCCAGGAGTTTGAGGCTGTGGTGAGCCATGATCTTGCCACTATGCTTCAGCCTGGATGAGAGAGTGAGACCCCAGTGCAAAAAAAGATAAAAAGAATCTTCTTTAACAGATATCACTGGAAAATATTACCAATGAAATTTAAAAATCTTATTTGTACTGAATTTATTTGATTAATTAGTTTATGCATTTTGTGCCTATAAATGATTTTTATATTATAAGCAATAAACCTAAGCTTAAAAATATGGAACCAGTGAGAGAAAACCTTTTATGTCTTAAAACCTTAACTGTTAGGATGGAAAATTCAGAAAATGTGAAATTTGGGTCCATTGAAATTTTCTAGGTGGTTGAAAATCTTCCATTTAATCGCTAAACCTTTTTTTTCACTTTTAACATTTTCTTTAAATTGATTACTCATTATTTCAATATCAAAAAACTCAGTATGCCAGGCCTAATGGAATAAGATTTTGATGATTCATGGTCATCAAAATTTGAGCATTAATATTTTATGCTGTGAAATTCTGTTGTTCTTTGGGGCCATGTGATACTGCAGCTTATCCCTGATAGATACTTTTGTGTTTTAATAAAATAAACTAATTATATTAATAGTCATGACCAGCCCGGGGCAGTGAGCATGAGGAGAAAAGCAGGCAGGGACAGGTGGTCTGGGTGCCAGTTACATGGATTGTGAAAGAAGGCGTTAAGATCTACTGTCCCTTGAATGTGAATTGTACATAGACATAGAGTCTTTTTCCATTTTATTAGATATTGGAAGAAATAATATAATACTAAAATTATATTTAAATACAACTTTTGATATGTATCCATTAGGTAGATAGATAGATAAATGGAAGGATAAATAGATATAAGCACACGCACACTCAACTTTGAAAATAAATCAGAATTTCTATCATTTTCTAGTAAATTTCAAATAGTATTTTTGTCAACCTAGGTCCATTCAAGAACATTATTAACAGAATAGGAATAAGGAATAAGAGCTCTTATGATCTTCATAGTCTCATTTTTAAATATTGCCATGAAAATGCAAGTATCAGTGCTATGTTCCAGTAAGTTCCTTGCTTGCCATCTTCTGTAAGACTTTGAGGGAATGAACTCTTTAGTCTGCCAGATTAAACAGAAAAATGTATCTTAGGTCCTCTGTGTTTTGGTGACTTTGGGCCCTATTTTTCCCTTCAGATTTCAAATGCATGGAACCTCTGGGTATGGAATCAGGAGAGATTCATTCAGACCAAATCACAGCTTCTTCCCAGTACAGTACCAACTGGTCTGCAGAGCGTTCCCGCCTGAACTACCCTGAGAACGGGTGGACTCCTGGAGAGGATTCCTACCGAGAGTGGATCCAGGTATGCAGCATATGACCTGGTCCACCTGGGGTTGAAGAAGATTTTGGTAATCTAGAAAGATTGTTGTAAAAAGGTGGTACCTTGCCAAATAACCTCAAGTCGGGAGAGAGGTTCATGGGTATCAAATGTAATCCCTGCAGAACCATCACATCACTACATGGCCAGGGAAATGTGGACCCAGATGATATTACTGAAAAACTTATATTCTAGGGGGAGTCTCCAGAAATGGAATTTATTTATTAAAAATTGTGTTGGGCACGGTGACTCAAGCCTGTAATCTCAGCACTTTGAGAGGCCAAGGTGAGAGAATTGCCTGAGCCCACAGGTTCGAGACCAGCCTGTGCTAACATGGTGAAACCTTGTCTCTACAAAAAAATTTAAAAATTAGCCGGGCATGGTAGGATACACCTGTAGTTCCAGCTACTTGGAAGGCTGAGGTGGAAGGATCACCAGAGCCCAGCAGGTTGACACTGGGGTGGCCGTGAGTGTGCCACTGCACTCCTGCCTGGGCGATAGAGTGAGATTCTAACTCCAAAAAAAAATTGTGTATATATTCTTACATGTTTAAACTTCAGTCACCTTCAAAGTATTCTCTGTTTGATGCAATACACCTATGGGGATGCTTTGTCCACTGCTCAAAACAGTTTTGATGCCTTTTAGTATTTCTGTCTTTTTTTGTTACACCTTATCCACATTGGCAAAATGTTTCCCCTTGAGGAGTTTTTCATCCAGGGAAACAAGACAATATAGCTCAGGATGAGGTCAAGTGAGTAGGGAGGATGGGGCACAGAGGTCATGCTGTTTTTGGTTAAAAATCTCAAAAAAAAAAAAAAGCCAAACGCAATCTCTCACTACAATGCTAGCTGGTATGCTGTTGCCAATAGGTTTCTAGAACACTTACCTAAGCGGTGAAGCCTGTACATTTCCAAAGGGCCTGCCCTCAAAAATTAATTCCGGATTTTTTTGGGTCCCTCTTGTATATAACATCTTCTCAGATACTCATATATTACTCTTAACAGGATTCGAACATAGATATTTCATTTTGAGAATAGCTAAAATATCTGATTTTTCCCAACTATTCATTTTCTATTGATACATTTCCTACTTTGACATATTTTATTTATTTGATGAAATATATGAATCCTGCTTTTATCTATGCATGAAATAATTGATTCTAAGTACCAGGCTTTCTGTTTGTTCAGGGTAGGAGAAGGGAAGGAAGGGTTGGGGTGTATTTTTCCATATTGGTCTATATAGCACACACCCAAGAAGGGGTTGAGCTGAAAGCACTGGTTTCTGTTGACTGTAGATTCATGGACATGTTGAGATGTGCGTATGTGTGGCCTCATCAGTGATGTTGCCCCTGTTTTCATCACCATGCTCTGACATTCCCTTCATTGATGTGACTTACACTCCCTCACAGATCCTTCCTTGTCTGTCCTCCATCCCCACCACTGTCCCCATTACCTCTGATCTGCCCCCTTCCTATCCTGACACCACCCCAAAAGCTCTACTTGTCCAACTGTGACATCTGGATGCTTCCACCCAAGGCTCATGTTCATAAGTTTTTCACCCATTGTTAAATGAAACATCCATATCTGGGTCTATGGGTTAAACTGTGGGTAAATTATACAAAAGGTTATTTGCTGAAGGATTCAGGCTTCCTTTTCAGGAGCGTAGACAGAGCCTGTCTTACATTCACTGCTAGATGTATAAAAATGACTAATTCCCAGGGAGAGTCTCTAGGCAAGGAAAAAAAGATGATTAATCCTCTACTTTCCACATCTATTGCTGTTTCAGTCTTTTGAGCACAAATACCAGATTTTGTTTTACTTTGGAAAGGTCAATATTAGTTTAACATACACTTAAAGTGAAAAGGCCTATTACAGAAGCCTGAACTCATGCTAACCTCTAAATGATAACACTGAGAAATGTGGAGAGGGTGAGAAAAGATGAGACTTCTACCTTGGGATTGCTGAATCCAGCTCTAGATTAAGGCAGAAGTGAAATGAATTTGCCTATGTCAAAATAGCTCTTGGTAACTTGTTTTCCCGCATTCCCAAACCAACAGGCAGTTCAGCCTAATTGACAGACATGCCTCTAGAGAGAAGCTTGCCTTTTGCAGCACTAAGCACGTTTTCATGGTAATGTAGTCCTATTCTTGGTATGTAAGGAGCACTCGCTAAGGCAGGCAGGCATGGTGGTCTTGCAAGAGTTCTAAAATGGCAACTGTAGCAACTCTTCTGTGCAAGGCCATTCTCGATCAGTAGAAACACAGGAGACTAAATGGACTCTCACAAAGCATTTATCAACAGGAGGAGATTTACATCACTGGAGTTAGGCATAATTTGGGATTGCCTCAGAATTAAAAAAAAACTCAAATCAACCAACTCTTTTGTCTAAGACAGAGCATCAGCAGGAGAAACGAGATAAGCCAAATCCCCAAAGCAAGAAGGTTTACTTCTTACTCATGCCATGCTCCATGGCTGCACTAGCTGGGATTCACCCTGTACCTTCTCATACCAAGAGGACTTGGGGGGACAGTCATCCTCTGAAATATTGTCTGTCCCCGAGGGAAGGAGAAAAAAACATGACAAATCATGCCGGCTCTTGAGGTCCTCTTGCAGATCACTTCCATCCACATTTCGCTGCCAGAGCACATCACACAGCCACTCTGAACTTTCAGCAGACAGCAGGAGATATGTGCTGGAGGAAGAAGAGCCTAAGTGACAATCGTCCCTTCCATAGGATACTCACCATTTATCGAGTGCTCACCCTGTGGCCTGATTTGTACTAAGTAATTGACATTTTTAAAAAATTGAATCCTCACTGCACTAGTGTCTAATTATCCCCATTTTTAGAACGAGGACCCTGAACTTGGGAGAAATTAGTAAATGCTCAAAGTCACAGTTGGTAACCGGGTTTGGAAACAAGGCCTCTCAGACTCTAATGCCTGCTTTTTTGAGGGGAGGCAGGGGGAACACAGAGGTCTTTCTCCGTCATCCAGGCTGGAGTGCAGTGACACAATCATAGCTCACTGCAGCCTTGAACTCTTGGGCTCAAGTAATCCTCCTGCTTCTGCCTCCCGAGTATCTGGGACTACAGGCTCACCACTATGCCTGACGAATTTTTGTATTTATTTTTATTTTTATTTTTGTAGAGACTAGGTCTTGCTCTGTTGCCCAGGCTGGTCTCGAATTTCTGACCTCAAGTGATTCTTCCACCTTGGCCTCCCAAAGTGGTGGGATTGTAGGCGTGAGCCACTGTGCCTGGCTTTCTCATACTACGGTAGACAGACACTTTGTCACACATCACCATTTGTTTACATTCAAGTAAATTTTATGAAACGTTAGTCACCTCCCTTCTGACTTTGCCTCGTGCCGCGAAGGCCTACACGGAGATAAATTGGAGATAAATTAGGTGCTTACTGTTCCTAAACCTAGAACGCAGGGATCTTGCTCCTCAATCCCTCTGAAAGGTGAATGTCACAAAAGCTTAGCTTCAGGTTCACCTTGAGGTAAAATTATTTCCCCCCTTCACAGCTTGGTGGGCTCATTTACATGCTTGTTGTGTCTGTGTACAGGGTGGGAGCTGTTATCATCCACCGATCACCTAATTATGAATAATTTCCTGTGTTTCCAGCTTTTCTGAAACTCCTTGGAAGTGGTTGGCTTGTTGTTTTCATCTGGTGGATGTTTTATAAATTAACCGACAAGAACAGCGTGATTTAGACTGAGGGCAAGAGACACGTACCTCTAATTACAAGAACCTTAGCACACGAATGTTTCTATTTATATGCACATAAGGATGAAGATGACATTTGTTTTCTTTTTCAGCTTTTTCACATTTTGCATGAAATATGCCCCCACAAAACAAGTTGCTGTAGCAACAACAAGGACAAATACTTGCATGTGCTAAGTTAATAAGGCAATATTGGAAGCTGACATTCCTTCAAGATAGGAACGGTCTTTGGTTTCCATTGTTTTCTCTCGGAAATTACTGAGTGACATTAAAAAAACAATGCATCATTAAATGTCGATATGAACAGCCACATTGGGGCTTCCTGTGAGATCTGTTGTCTGCCAGAAAGCTTAAAAACAAGTCGAGGAGCCCTTTAGTGAGAAGGATCATGAAGGGAAGTCCCAATTTGAAGGTTTGCACACAGCCATATCCTGCTCAAGAAGCCACTTCATATCCTGAGCAGCTAAAATAACTCTTAATTGTCAATGGCAGAGTTAATCATACTATAAAATGTGTCCTCCTCCCTTTTGTTCCAGAATATTCCATTCTGTATTCTATGTTCTAAAGCTACTTATCTTATTAATTTATTCTTTTTTCTTCTTTTGTTTCTGCTTAAATAATCAAGGATTCAAAGTATAGATTCAGTATATCAGGCCTACAATAAAAATTCTTCCTTTTCAAGCACATTATTAGAGTGTAAGCCATTAAGCTCATTGAAACTGAGTTTCTTTTCCTGTAAAATAAAGCTAATGTAGCCTTCACTCCATTCAAGTCTCCCAGTCTGTGATACTATGAATCTCAGAGAAATGCAGTCTCAGTTTTTTCTTTTCATCTCTGAGAACTAAGTACATAGCGAACTGTGTCTGTTCAGGAGATGTGTTCTCATAGATCCTAAATGGAGCCATTCACACACAAAGCAGAATTTAATTCGTTAATTATTTGTGTTTTATTAATGATATTGTTCACCACACTGTAAACAGATTTATCCTTCCAGCTTTAATTAAAGCTCTTGGGAGTACTTTCTTCAAAACAACTGTGACTTTTCTCTGATTAAAATGCCAGGAGACAAAAAAAAAAAAAAAAAGGCAAGAGACATAATGCCTGGGTGAGATATGAACTTTGTTGATTGAAAAAATAAAAATGGCACCAGGGACAAATCGATTACCATACACTGCAGTGACTTTAGAAATAGAATTACTTCTTCTAAAGACAGACTAACTCAGGCTGAAACTCGACTCCTTTTCCAAATTTGGGGGCATTGTCTCTTGTGGAAAAAATTTTGGCACTAGGTTATTTATGCCTTCGCTTATTTCAGAGGAGCAGAAAGCAATTGGTGGCTTCTAAGCCACATCCTGTTTGGTTTGGTAAATTAGCCCTATTATGAATTAATCTCACAGAAGAAGGAAACCTCTAGCAAGACACTCTGTAGCTTTAAGAATCCATCAGGAAGCCCCTGAAGCAAAAGCACTCTCTCTCTTCACCACATTTTCTAGTACAGATGTTCATTCTGAGGTATGAGGAGAAGAAAAGTTCTAGAAGAGAGAAGCTAGAGTCAACCTTCTGAAGGAACTTGTGCCCAGGCTTTCCTTTTGCCTTATATGTACTTCTCAAATAATATTAAAATCTTCCCTATTTTCTCCCTGAAGGAATTTTGAGAGCCAACACCAGTAACAAAAGCTCTTAATGTGATTAGGGAGATGGAGTGAATGAAAGCAAAACACACCCACAGCAACACACACAGCCATGTTTACTCCCTTGTGACAATAGTGTCAATACCCTCCTTATACATTCATGTGAAACTGGTCAAATCCAGGTGGCCTTTAGGTTGCTTTATGAATTTTTTAATTGTGAGGCATAGTCTAATGACAAAATCTTATGCTTCTATAGCACTCTTCTTTTATAAAAGCACCATTTCATACACATCCTATTTTAGTCTTATAAGGTAAAGTAGACCAGAAATGTTTGTGCCCATTTTCACCCGAGAAAAGTGAGATCCAGAGAGGTTAAATGGTTCACTGAAATCCTGACTTCCGGAAAAGATAGAACTTGTCGGAAATCTTAGTCTTACACAATTGAAGTGGACTTCCTTCCTCAGACTTGGGAAGCAAGTTGGGAGGCATAGAATGAGAAGTCCAGACAGTAGTCAGGGGGTGAATCACCACTTTGGTTGATCTGACACAAAGCCAGGGAACAGCTACTGTTTGCATAGCTCTCTGACCATTGAGATTGTGAGTTTTTCACCTCATGCTTTTGCAGTTAAGGTATGCTGGGCAGATACTCTCATACCAACTATTTAGAGAACGAGGACAGTCTACCAAGGTCGTCAGGCCTGATGGGTCACAGAGGAGACTCTCCCTCAAATATTTAGGCTTCTGACCCTCAGCCCCAGGGACCTTCCTTTAGGCCTTCAGGGTGTCCTACCCCTGTGCTCCACCGACTTCCCATCCAGAGCACGTGGGCTGTTGCTACCAGCAACTTCAAGAGTGGCCCTGTCATGATTCAAAACTTAAATTATCTGTTACAACTTGCTGAGAATGGAGACAAAAGATAATGTAAGGCATAGATCTGATTTCAGGAACTAAGAAGAGTCTAGCTGGACTTCCTTTAAGCACCAAATGGAATGAAATACTTCATGAGTCCTTAGAAATATTTTCTCTGGCAAACAGGATTATTATACATTTTTGTCAAATTTTAGGTAGGAGGAGTGAGTGATTCAATCAGAAGAAATTGTTATTCAAAACCCTTGTTTTTATATTTAAAGTTGGAATCTCCCAAAATTAAAAGTAAAAACTGAAGTAATTTATTTTAAAACTTTAGAATATCATTTGTTTTAACATGTTTCATATATAATTTTCTTCCCTCCTAATCTTTCTGGACGAATCTTTCATTCTCTGACATGAGTGTGAAACAAGTATCTCCTATGAAATATTTTTTGAATTTTTGTAAAATTGCCAGTTTCTAGCTGGCTTGTAATCTTTAATGCTGTATTCCAAATAGGTTCCATCTGCTAAATTGACTAATCCAGAGCATATATAGAGCCAGGTTATCCTGACTGTAAGCGTTCTGTGCTTATAAAGCAGACACTTTAGGGGTGTATTAACTCATTCAGATCATTAGTAAATTGCTAAAATTACAATAAAATGAGACTTTATAAATTTGAAACTAGGGAGGTGACAAAAATAGCTCACTGAGTTACCCAAATGTGGAATGAGGATGTAAAATATAGTGCTGGCAAATTTAGGGAAAATACAGCTGTTCGACTGAATGTGTATTCCCCAGGTGTGCTCTGTGTAGTTGTGTGTGTGTGTGTCATTGCGACTAATATTAACATACTGTTTTAGCCAAAACATTCATCTAGAAGGTAGACAATTTGCCTTACAAAATTCCCCAGGGTGAACTTTTGTTGATCCTACTCTGATTCTGCATTGACTTCTACTTCCTCCATAAAATAAGTGCTTTTCCTCCCTTAATGCATCATGGGTCTGTTGCCTATGACTGGGTTTCTACCTCGTCTGTACTGGAAGTCTATATTCCAATAGCTACTGTCTCCTGAAGATCTTTTCCTAATGCTGCTTCTGGAACCTTGACTTTTCATATTACAGGAAGAAATTTAAAGAAAATATAAAGGGATGGATTAAATTCAGCATTTAAAAAAATTTTTTTAAAAGGAGGATATGATTTGGAGAAAACAGATGCAAACATGAGAGATAATTATTTGAATTTTTTAACTGATTATTTTGTCTTGTAGAAATTACCAGATGATTTTAACCATTTTGGTCAAATTGACTACTTCATTTGGTTTAAGAAATTAGTTAAATGATTTTACCAATTAGTATTTCATGTAAACACACCTTAAAGAAAAAGTATGACATCTGAAGATTAGATTTTTATGATGAAGCATCACTGGAAAGACAATAATGAAAGAGCCTCCACTGTTTAGATATAATTACACTTAAAAATAAGTTATCTGTTTAGCGTGAGTGTTCCTTTTACTTATTTTGGTTTCTTATTGTTTGATGCCAGTGTATATTTGGAATCAACATTCGTAGTTATATTCTAGAGAAGAGTTTGGTTTTTTTTTCTTTTTCAATATCTCAATTGATGTGTAAGTCTAAAAGGGGATGCAATCATTTTGTCTAAATTCCTTACCTTGCATGGGCTCAGAGGGTAAGTGACTTACAAGACCTCATAGCAAGTTAGCGGCAGAACCTGGACTAGAATCTTAGCATCCCTGTTCTCACTCAGTTGTCACAAGATGTGAAAACAGATGTGGGTCTCTTTTGACGGTAGTGTCCTGAAGACCACGTAAGTATGTTTAAATCCCAACCTATTGTAAGTTGTTGACTGGTAAATGGTGTCTATTAAATTGAACAACCACTGCAGAAACTTTAACATAAGTGATTGGACTACATTAGAACAGTTTCTTGGTCTAGAGAATACTGACATTTGGATCAGATAATCCTTTGTTGTAGGAGCTGTCCTGTGCATTGTAAGATGTAGAAGCCAGTGGCACACATGCACACACAGCAGTCATGACAACCAAAAAACATCTCCAGACATTGCTGAATGTCCTGTTCAACAAAAAATCATCTCCAGTCAGTCAAAAAACCACTGGTCAAGAAGATACTCAAATCCTAATCAAGTCATTTTTAAAATAATCAAACTGGTCAGCCTTTTGAAAGAAAAAGTAACTCGTTCCTTGGCTGGGTTTTGTCCCTTTGCAACCACTTGTGGGTATTATTTGGACAGAACTGTAGTTCTTTTGTTTTCCAAAAATACACGTGTTTATTTACCTTATGCAGGAAAATAGAATCATAAGCCTCCTTGTTTATTTATCTTAAGCTTCGCTATTTTTAGCTTTTAAACATGAACTGTTTTTAGCTAAATAAATACAGATGTTATTTTAGAAGACTGCACAATTGGGTCTCAAAATGCACAGATAAGGGTGGAATTAGCAAAAGGAAACAGGATAAAATTGCAAATCATCATTGACAAGATTTAGGTAAAATAAGACTGAAATTAGTTCCTCCACACATAAACATTGTGTGCCACTGACCTGTGTCTACCTATTTTAGTTTGTATGCAGTATGTAAATCAAGGCTTTGTTGTTGTTGTCTTTACACTTCTGTGTAATCAAGAGTAAGAAACTGTGATTGAAAATCTGTTTTGCCTATTAACTTATCTTTTCTTTGAAAAAATAACATTAAGCTTCCATTTCTGTAACCTAAACAACAACACATTAAGAGCTATCAATTACCAACCAGTTTCATATCTGTGGACCGATAAGGAGGCAAGGTTGATGGTTTCACATCTGTTTTGGGTGAAAGGCTGTTCCTGTCTGTGGTATTTAAAATTTAAAGAACTTCTGTTATTATACAATGGGGAATCCTCAGGGAGTAAAATGTTAATGAAATCCATAACATACACAGATTTTATGATAGCAGTTTTAAGAAATTCCTTTGGTGGGGTTTGTTGATGTCTGTCCCGGCGGTAATAATTGTACCTTTTACAGAGTGCATTAATGTTCACATTTTGGAGCAATGACTATATTTATGCAGCGTGTAATATAACACACCAACTCCTAAACTTTAAATAACTTTCATATCGTAATTTGAAAGCCCCAGAGCAAAAAAAAAAAATGTGTTCTTCAGAGTTGGCAGCAACCATCGTTTGAAACTTTTCCTAGCACATCCACAGCAACTTTCTCCAAATGTGAGAGAGAGGTGCGCCCTAGAAATTCTGAAGCCCTGGTGTGCATGGGAGTCTGTGCCCCCATATAGTTCTCATTTAATGCACCATTTGAAAGCACCACATCAAACTGGCAATTTTGATCTACATCAGAATAGCAATTTTGGAAGCTGAACTGAAACAGAGACAGACGCAAGCATGCGTGTGAGCATCTACCCGCCTCCCAAACACACACACTTATTTCTTTCTCCATCCACCTCTGCTCCTCCCGCAGCCATCTAATCTCATTCAATTCTAGGTTCAAATGAAGAGAGGAAAGTAGATTAAAGTCAAAAATGCTCTATAAATCCCAATAGTAATAAAATGCATTATGCTTTTATATTTCCAACTATTGAACAGAGTAAGCATTTGAGACTAATTGCACATATTATGACTCCGGATAATCACATATTCACTTGTGCAAGTGACTTGGGCTTCTTCCCTCCAGTACCCTTTGCCTCAGGGGGTTAAAAATGAATCTATGGCATGTTTCTAATTCCCTTCCTTCAGGAGAATAGTGTCTTAATTCTACCAAAGTTTTATTTTTCTTACAATTCTAATGCTTTAAACTTCTAGCTACATATTTTGGATTTAGGAAAATAAATAAATAAGCTCCTGTATTCTTTTAGCAATCCCAAGAAGGCTATAGATGGAATTCTTCAGGGACTGGGTGATTGGACCACACAGCTTCTTGGGTCCTTTCAAACATTTAAGACTCTGTGATTCTATTAAAAATAAAAATAAATTTATTGTGTCAGCAAGTGCCCTCAGCTTGCCTAAGATAAAAATATGAGTATATGGAGCATGGCTAGAATTCGTTTTAAACACTGTTGATAATCATGTGAAACAGCACATAGCCATTTTTTTAATGAAGATTTTTTTTCTTAGATCAAATAATTATTCAGGTTGGTTTCATCGTGAAGCTTCTCTGAGGATTTCACATAGAAACTTCACTAGTGGGGTCTGTTTTCCTTGGTTTTTTTGTGCTAGCTTGTAGGAAAGTACAGCCCGCTAGGGGAGATAAGATGAAGCCCAGACAGTTCATCTTTCATGTCTCTCCAATCTTTGAAGGAAATATCTGTAAGGCATGGACTTGCCCACCAGCACAGACTGTTTGTACCTTAAAGTCCTGCCAATACCCGTTCTTTTTTTCCTTCCTTAAGAAGACAGATGCCACATTCAATTCTGAGCATTTTACAGGCCATATTAACCCAGGAAAAGGGAAGAGAAAAGGTAGCCCCAAGGATCCAGCTGTTTGAAGACATTCATTACAGTGGTCTTATACTTTTAGACTTGGTATGTTTACTTAGGGCTGCGGCTAGCTGATGCATGTAGACCCCATCGCAGAAAAGAAAGACCAAGACCCAGGCACAAAGTCTACTGGCTACAGGAGCAAGCAATCCGACAGACCCTTAAGTTTGAGGATCTGGAAATGAAATACCAAATTTCGAATGGAAAATATTCACGATTAATGAAAAGAAGTTAGAAAATCATACGAAATGTAAAATACTGAAGGACTTTTTTTTTCGTATTTCAGGAAGCACACACAGAGCTTAGGGGGAGAAAACAAAACTTTTTTTTTTTTTTTTTTTTTTTTGAGTTGGAGTCTCACTCTGTTGCCCATACTGGAGTGCAGTGGCCGCTCCCGGCCACCGCAGCCTCGACCTGCTGGTCTCCGGCGATCCTTCCACCTCAGCCTTCCAAGTAGCTGGAATTACAGGCATACGCTACCTCGCCCGGCTGATTTTTTGATTTATTGTAGAGATGAAGTCTCGCTGCCCAACCCGCGGGCTCAGGCAGTCCACTCACCTCAGCCTCCCAAAGCGCGGGATTACAGGCCGAGCCACCGAGCCCGGCTGAAAACAAAACTTTTTAAAAGTTCTCTTGACCTTAAAAAATGAAAGTATAATTATGCAGAATTTTACTGGCCTGGTTATTTATTTATCTATTTTTATTTTACTTATTTATATTTTTTTTAATTGGGGGTCTCACTCTGTCATCCAGGCTGGAGTACAGTGTCATTATCATGGCTTACCACAGCCTGGACCTCCTGGGCTCAGGCAGTCCTCTTCCTCAGCTTCCAAGGAGCTGGGACTAGGGCCATTTTTTAATTTTTACTTTCTTAGAGATAAGGTTTTGCTATGTTGCCCAGGCTGTTGAACTTCCAGGCTCAAGTAAGCCACTTGCCTCAGTCTCCCAAAGTGCTGGAATTACAGGCATGAGCCCTGTCTGGCCTGGTTATTTAAACATTGTTAAAAAATTCAAACTAGTTATAGTTAGTCTCAGTCAGCAACATTATATAGCATACATTATATTATTTCTTTAGTATTAACATATGTTTTCAAATATCGTATGCATTTATACAGATGCTGTTATTTATTGGGAAAGCTCCATATCAAAATGGCAAGAATTCATTTACTTAACAATCATTTATTATATAAAAAAAAATTAGTCAATAATTTTGTTCATTTAGCATGATATTTCCTTTAAAATCAACCACTAGTAAATAGATGAACTTCATCTATTGAGACAAATACAAAAAGTACCTTACATGACCTCCATCTAAATATTCCCTGTGTCTTCTGATAAATAGGAAGAGAAGGCAGGAAGAAGTTATTTGGGGTTCAACCTATATACTGAAATTCAGCTCCGATGATCAACTTCTGTAATATAATAATCCAGTTCCATTAGTGGAAGAACTCTGCTGTCTTCTAGAAGGGTTTAATATGAGCATCTGCTTATCTACTAATCTTTCTTTAAATTGTCTAGATTGAGATTATTTATGTTTCTCATATAAAATTCATCTCAATTAAAATATTTGTATGAAAAATAATTCAATCCAATTAAGAGCCAATTTCATTCATTTTTAAGAAATATTTGCAGTTTATTAAAATCATGCAAAGTGATCTGTTTTAATCCTTAAATTTGCATCTGAAAATATAATAGCAATGTGATAGGATACTCACTGCTCTGTATGGAAGAAATGTCTTTTTCAACATTCCTAAATATTTGCCTTAGTTCTTTTTTGTTTTTTCTGTCAAGAACTTCCTCCCGCTCCAGACACACACAACCACTACCAGTGCGACATAGAGCATGGCCTTGCTCACCAAAAAAAACATTTTACCTCTTGGCACCTCCAAGTCTATGGTTGAAATAGATGTATCCAACCATGTGCCAAGAATGCTTAAGTCTCAGCTTCCATTATGTTAAGGACTTCAGGCAGTGCTAGGAGAGCACACAATGTATTTAGTGTAATATCTGTGCTTGTGCTCCTGGAGTTTGAAAGTTGTTGTACAAATGCGTTTTTCCCATTGTGTCACTCAGGCTGAAATGCATGAAATTAGTAAAGATAGCTAGATTCTTTTCTGTAACATGAAAAGAATTTGCAGTTCTGTTTACTGATTGCATTTGGATGGCAAAGGGAGCACATGTCTTCAGAGCACAAAAACAATGCCATACTTTGTCCTTTTCTTCTAGGAGAAGCACAGAAATCACAGATCATTGGGTAACATTTCTTCCATCCTCATTTTCATTTTCTACCTCCAACCATGGCGTTTCCAGCTCGATGGTCTTTCTCCTGCCATAGGCTAGCCTTTGCTCAGATCAAAACTATCAAAACTACAGATTATCAGTTGTGAATTCTAATTACAGATGATTCTCTTAGAGGGTGACTCTTTGAAAATTCATTTTTGCAAGAATTTTCCCATCCCTTTTACAAATCGTCTTCAAAAACAAATCAGTATATACACTTCCTGACTGAATAGTGAGCTTCCAAAAGGGAAATTGCCGTTGACAAAATATTAAATCTCCAAGTTCATTTCATCTGTTCCGAGGAATGATTGGCATCCCTTCAGAGACTAACTGTTTACATACAATTTCTGACAACCAGCTGTACCTAGGCAGCCTGTTCTTTCTCTTCATTCTTGTCTCCAGGGTAGAATTTGTTATAACCTTAGGCGGGTGGCCGACTTTAATCTCAGTAATCCCATCAGCTCCTTGCAGGATTTTTAATGCCAAGTCGATGAGTTTTCTTGGACACCTGCACTTCCAAATTCTCCATCAGCACATGAAACTCTCATTACCAGGAGAGGCCCACCTAGATTACTGGGAAATACATGGAAAATCGGTGTAAACGGATGCTGTCAAAGTTTACAGGCCAAGCGACTGATTTAGACCATCACACTCATCTGCAAGTCTTTAGTTTCCAGAAATTCATACTTGTGTTTGTTTTTGAAACCAAGCTTATAGGGGGAGGGAGAAAAAGTAGAGGCATGACTTACTGCAAAACTAATCATCAACAAGTCATTTGTTTGTACTGGAATAGACAACCACTCTTTGAGTACAAGTGTGTGTTCATTTAGAAATCAGCCTGATAGTGCAGATAAAACTCTATGGGTAGCATGGAACAGTAGCTTTTGAGCTTTAAAATATGCCTTGTCCCTGCCTGTTATTTAATATTTTCTTGATCTTTTAGTTTTGAAAATTTCTTTAAACTGCTAAGAGACTAAAATGGTATGTGTATGTGTAAGTGCACCTTGGGAAGGTATAATGAAGCCTTGCTTCATTGCAGAGCAACCTGCAGGACTTCTTCCATGAGGCTTGCTTGTGAAGCTGCTTCTCAAGACCAGGAGACAAAAGACGCACAAAGTTCACAAAAGCTGCATTTATGTCCTAGCCACACAGAGCTATAATTCCAACACCTTATAAAGATTGCGTGTTAATTCGGTAAAACCATGGCAACCTATAGTGACAGAGTGAAATTTTGATGCTGGTTACATTTTCAAAAATAAAGAAAGGGTATGGGAAAGTCTGAGATACCAGATATATAAACATCTAATACATAAAAATCCTGTGGACATCATGCTTGCAAGTAACTCAGATCTCCAATAAGAAGGTTTTGAAGAGGTTTGAGTAAAATATTTGAGGCTATGATAGATATAGTGAAAAAAAATCAATTAATCCCTGCTGCCTTTTGGGGTAACTTCCAGAAGAGACACTTACTAAATTAATGAGAGGTCATTTGAGAAATAAATAAAAAAGAAGACTTCACACAGCATGGATCCAGCCAGTGAAACTCATTATTTAACAGATTCTTGTTTTAAGTAGTGAACTTTTCAAAGGACTGGAAATTTTAAGACTAGTTATAATATTTACAGTAATAATACTAAGATAAAAATAACCACATTCCAAGCTTAAGAGTACAAGTTAGTTACTCAAACACTTTAACATTGTCTTTAATGACAGGCAGTTGGTGTTTGTTTGGAAAAAAAGAGTTATAGATCCTGCTGGCAATGCCAGAGACTTACACAACACTGAATTTAAAAATTCAACAAACATTTATTGAGGATCTACTAAAGATTAGGCACTGTATGTGGGCCTAGGTGAATTTAAAGTGTCTCTCCTTCAAAGGAATTATAACCTAGGTACTACAGGCAAAACTATGTGTGCGCATGTGCGTACACACACACACACACACACACACACACACACACACAGGCATCCACTCCAATTACCCAGTGACTAAGGGAGAAAATATTAGGTCACATTCTTATGGTTAATGTGTGTACAAACGCAACGTGATCCTCATAATAACCATGAGACGGGACTACATAGACTATACATTGTTATTTCTTTGGAGAGAGAAGGAAACTAAGGCTTGAACTGGCTAATTTACTTGCTTAACATTGTCCAGGTCACTCTTGAATGTCAGAGCTCTGGAGCAACTTCTGGGGTCTGTGCTTTTTTACCACCCCTTGCTGCCTGCATCACCCCAGTTTTCTCTCTGTAATGCCAGAATTCATTGAGTCATTTTAATGCAGTCTATTCCCTCTGTATTGAGATTTCTTGTTGACTTGTCTTTTTCCCTCACTAACTATAGGGCAGGAATCTTATCACCTTCACTGAATTTTGCCCAAACACTTAGCACTTACTTGTGTTAGGAGCGAATAAACAATCTCCAGTCACAAACTTCCTCTGCAATAGAATGGATATTACAAATACCCATCATGATAAGATCATGCTCTGAACTCATGGTCTTCTTAAATGTTTGAGGCAGAACGGCATGATCTCAGCAGCAGTGTGAATCCCTGAAGAGAGCATCACACAGTTTTTATGCCATTTCATTGAAATGTTTTGTTTTAAAGGCAGGCATCAACATAGGGGAAGATTGCAGAGTATGCCACTAGGCTCAAGAGAGTCCCGGTGACTCAGGAAGACTGAGGTTTATTCTCGTTCCCAGGAATACTTGGATCCCAGAGGCAGTGAAACACACATTGCGGCAGAATTACCTCAGCAGTGCAGTGTGTGGCCGAGAGCTTAAAGTTTACTTACAAAGAAGACTTCATTGTCTCCCTGTCACTAGCCAAACACTTTGTGGCCCAGACTCCTGGACTACATGAAGGTCCATGCAAAAGAGGGTGTGTGTGTGTGTGTTTGCAGGGAGGAGAGGAGTGAAAGAGGGGATGACACTTATCTTTGTTCTATAAAGGAATTTTGCCATGAGACGTTAGAAGGAAAATATTCATGTCAAATAGTTTCAAATGTAGGCAATTGGGTGGGATTTTTTTTCTGTTTCTTCTGTCTTTAGCTCCTCAGCCCTGACCACTTCCACAGCCAAAGTCTGACCCCATCCTTTGAGGTCCAGTTTGAATGGGCCAAATGGCCTCTTTTCATAAAGCCCTTTCTGTGACCTTCCAGGAGCAATTTTTTCTTCTTTAGAATCTCATGATGCCCCATCTACCACCAAGGTGCCAGTCTTGTGACACCATTATTGCCATGTAGGCCTAGGTGCCTGTAGACTCTGACACACAATGAATGTGTGTTGAGCATAATGGATTGAATGTTTTTTCCTGGACACTTGGCATCCTTCAGTTTAATTTCACACTTTTAGTTTGCATACCTATGACATGTGAAGCACCATGATTGGGTTTTAGGACATGGCTATGTAAGCATGCACCCCGGGCTGCATAGTGTGTGAGTTGTTGGGCTCTGAGAAAGGATCACAAATGCACAACATCTCAGTTTCCTCATCAACAAACCCTGCCTTGTGTGATAATTGTGAGAAGTGAAGGAGTTTTTAGTATTTAGTATAAGACCTTGCACAGTGTGGGTGTTCCCCAAAGATATTTTGAATAGTCCCATCAACTACAATAATCATCATCAATACTTTATCAATATAATGAGTCCTACTGAAATTATGGGTGGAAATAATAAGTTCTGCTAAAAAGTCTTACAGTGGCTATAACCCTGGCTTTGATCTCTTCCTCCACTGCTGTTACCCTCTTTGTTTTGGCAAAAATGAATATTAGGAGCCCAGAGGCTTTGATCTACCTGTACCATCTACTTGATCGAACAGGGTATCTACAGCTGCATCCTGGCAGTCAACGGGATCAGTAGCACTTGACCCGTAAGCTTGCTCACGCCTCTGTACCCTATGCAATTCCTACACTCTAGGTTGTCTACTAGGAGAACACTTTCCTGGTTTTCGTGGGTATTGCATACAATCAGATGGTGCCAAGAGTTACATCAGGAGAGCGCTGTATCAGCCCACACCCTTCATGGAGTAGGTACCCGCTAACTCTTTATTAAGGAAATCCGTCTAGCAAGAGCATGTACTATGATTCTCCTATAAGGCTTTTGGCTAGGAGATTTACATCACGTCCATATTTGAGGCTGGTTACAATTGTTCTAAAACTCTGGTATACTTACCTTTTTCTGTTAAGAATTTCCAGTTAGGCAATTTATATTAGAGTTTTTAAGTAAAAATCTTAGCCAAGTTCCTAGGGAATACATTTTGTCTGTTCTGAGGACTTGTCCTCTTTCCAGATCAAAGGATTAGGCTCAGGTTTTCAATTAAATGTAACTTACAAATAAGCATTCAAAAAATGTTAATTAAAAGTATTAAGTCCCTGAATCTTTTACTGCCTAGCAAGAGCTGCTGAATATCTTAGTTGGGAGAGGGGGGCATTTAAATGTCATCTTTTTGACCAAGTTATTAAAGGTTTCTGAGGTACTCATCTGAAAGTTAACATGGCATTGAAGCAAAGACTTCATTTTAAAAGAGAAAAATTTTCACAGGTCAGTGTATGTCTTAAAAATGTAAAACAATCTTTTCTAAAGCATAGGGATTTAATCAGCCTTTCTCTTTAACTCTACATAGGAGTTTCAAATTGTGTTAGATGTTGATTACTTGTATCCCAGAGTGTATAGGAGCCCCCAAACGATTTCATTTTCTCCTCCTCTTGTTATCAGAATGTATTGTGTCCTGGCGTCCAGATTTTACAGGTTTATCAAGTAAAAGAGGAATTTAAATGGAATATTTGCCTGGTTTTTCTGAATACTATTATATCTGCTCTAGAAAATATGGAAGGAAAAAAAACCCTTATGTTTTACGTAGAATATGTGAAGACTGTCTTTCCATATTTGACTTAAATGTGTTTCATAAAATAAGCTGAGCATTTTCGGGTGGGTCGTCACAGTTCCTTGCATTGCTCTCAAACAAAGGTCTTTCAGAGCCTGATGCTGTTTCCATCACACCGAGGAAATGTAGAGCCGAGGTGGTGTCTCCACCTTTGCATTTGATCTTTATGGTTTCCATATTGGAGTGATTTGGGGAGCTGGATTCTGGAAATGTCTCTAGTTGAAGGGCTGGAGTACTAACCTGCTACATGGAGTCCCTTTT
Source organism: Carlito syrichta (assembly GCF_000164805.1). Taxonomy (NCBI): domain Eukaryota; kingdom Metazoa; phylum Chordata; class Mammalia; order Primates; family Tarsiidae; genus Carlito; species Carlito syrichta. Next base: position 308,157 of record NW_007224976.1, read on the forward strand.
GTTTCTTTTGGACAATGCTACTTGCCAATTTTAACAACTACAGCAGATTTTACTATTCAAACAGAACCAGATGGGACTCCAGTTCAAAGAACATGTCAGAATTCAATATTTCTTTTTTAATTAGTTGCTCCTGATTTATGCAAAAGAAAAATTAACATGAGAGTGGGAGAATGCACCATGAATCTAGCCAGACTGGAACCCACGCAAGCTTTATCTTTCTTTCATATGCCAAAAAGACAAAGGTCAGCCCTTATGTGAGGACTTCGTTTTCCTTGCCCCCCTCTCTTGTTCTTTTGCTGTAACTGCAGTGGCGGTCAGGGAAGCCAGCCTTTGCACCGCCTCCAAGCTGCCACAGCCGTATCTAGTGTTATTCTATCTGGCGGGCTCAAGTCTTCTGGTAGGAAAATGCATCTGTTCATTTACTTGGGATTGTTACTACTAGCAAAGGTTTTGTTGCCACCAGTCATTTGTTTCCACCCAGGAAAATATTCTCCTTTAATTTAACTATGCATTCATTCAGGCAATTAAAACTAGAAGAGAAAATTGGCAAGAATCTTCTTGCTTTGCACTTGAGTATTTTTATTCTTTACCAGAATTTTAAAATGTTTCTTTATAATCTTTTGCTAAAAATGATTCCTAACCACCATCTTGTTTTTTTTTAACAGCATAACTAAATCTTTTTGCAAAGTTTTGCTATTTAGTAGCCAGTGTACATTTTAAACTGATAGTCAATGTAATTATGCACGGTGCAAAATATTTAATCTCCAAAAAGAATCGCTATTAGATTTAATTACTATTTACTAAGAAATTCTAAATTATCTTTCTAATAATTATGGCTTTAGAATATGAATTGGGGAACAGTATGGGTGTAGTGGCTCATAACTGGGCTGCAAGTCCGATCTGGGTACAAGTCCTGGCTCAAACACTGGTAAGTTATGTGACTCTGCACAAGGTTCACGTTCCATTTTGTTTCTCAATTTCTTTGTCCATAAAACCTTCCTTGATTGTTGTGAGAATTGAAAGAGATAATGAATATAAATTCAGCTCTAAATATAATACCTAACACATAGAGGCTGCCCCATGAGTTTTCTATTAATAATAGTAATTTTAGCCATCAGCACTTTTTTGTGTGTGATACAGTAAAAGTAACAAAACACATTAAAGAAGACAGAATTATGTCACTAACCATAAAGTAATAGTATTCTGCTTAGTAACTATAAGACAAGTCCAAGATCCTAGGTTATGGAGCACGATGGTTAGGTGTTGTAAGTTAAGCCCACAGAGCTTAGAATAGCACTGAAATCCACATACTCAGGTTTTTTCAGAAGCCATGTGTTTTATCTAAGGAAATGAGACAATTGCTTAAAAATATTTTCTTTAGCTTGTAGTGTCAAGTGATGAATTAAACAGCTTTTTGAGTCATCAGAGATGCTCTAAGGAAAATCCGACAGACTTCCCTCCCCCAAAATATTTTCCTGTTTTTAATCAGACCTCAGCTCTTTGTCCTTTATTTTTTCAGGCTCTTGTATTGACCTGCCTTGGGAGTTTTAAAAGCTGGTAAGCACTCCCTTGCCAATGCTAGCTCAATGGGCAGTATTTTATTGAGCAAGACAGATTTTCATTTCAGAAATGAGGCTTTCCACATTATGACATGACCAATAGCTGGTTATGTATTATTATAGGAAGCAAAGATATTCATTTCATGGCTCGAAGGCTGCATGCTGGTGTTTAACCAGCAGTTGGCAAAAATTTGCTACATGATTTACTACACAAGGCTAAAATGCACTGCTTTGTCCTCAAGTGATGCCCAGTAAAAATCTGGGCCTCTCCCTGCTTTTCTTTGTCTGGGGAACATGTTTCTGGTCATCGTGAAGTCAATGCCATGACCACACAGAGAAGGTGGATCGTGCCTGTAGCCATCTTACAACAAACCAATGCCATGGTGGGGGGGGAGCCTTCACCACACAGGGGTTGCTGCAACATTGCCTCCCATCCCAGAAGTGGATCAGGATAAGTTCTTCTACGGGTGGGTTTCTCTCCACCCAAAATGAAAGGCTTGGGATTTCCTTCTCTGTATCTGCTCACAATGTCTTCTCTTTGTGGATGGATATTCTACTGCCAGTATGAGAATCTCGTATTTATATTGCAAATAGGGCATCATGTTGGTTCACTTCCGCCTGTGGTGCTACATCAGCTAACTTAGATAAACTTCTGTAAAAGGAGTCTACACACCATCAGATAAGTACCAGATGTTTATGTTTGTCACACACACGGAGAAAACATTCAACTATTTCAGTGAGAGCATTTGATGTTCAGTTCCATGACTACCCACTCCCACCCTTACCCTCATCACCCTTGCTCTTAATGTTAGACAGAAGTACATCAAACTCAGATATGAAATCACATCCATCTCCTAATTAAAAATAAAGCAGCTGTGAAATAATGATATTCTTTCAAAATAAGAAAATGGCGATTACAGCAGAGCTGATTGGATTTAGGGGAAGCAGGTTACTTAATTATGGCTATTGTGTGTCTGAATTTTTATGGAAAGAAAGGAAGTATTGTTTGGGATGATGAACCCTCCAAAACACAAAAATGTGGCATGACGTAGACTGCTCTGGGGTTGTATCTTTGTCTTTCCAGCTGCTTGTCTTAGGTCGCCAATCTTTTCTATTAGAATGTGAGGTTGATAAGCACTTGTCATCATTCCATCAGCCAAGCTACCGAGGATGACGGCCAGTAGTTGGTTTGGAATGGTTTTTGTGACAACTGATCATTTTGACTTCAAAACGACCAGAGCACATACTCTTTAGAGATTAATACATTTTTTGACAAATAATGTGTATAATGATGAGAGAAACCTGACAGATTGTTTAATGTCATGATTTTATCCATTCATTTCCTTCTGTTTACCTCTGCAATTCCTGTTATTCCTTCTCTCTGGAATATTCTTTCCCTTTGTGTTCATTGACAAGCTCCCACTGTGTATTCTTCAGTACTCACCTTAAGCATTGAAGTCAGCTGTGAAATGTCTCCAATGCCCCTGCCTCCAATTCTCTGGTAAACTGTACTTCTTACTTTGTGCTGCATAACACGTCACTCTCTAATCATGTGGAGTTTGTGTTTCTCACACTCTTACTGATCTCTATATCCTAACAACTTAATACAAAACTTGGCAGATAAACAGTATTAAATATTCACTAAATAGTTATCAATCGAATTGAGTAAAATCCAATACCTAATATTTGCAGGTAGCTGACTCATTAGATTATGCTACAATCATTCAATGGGAAACCATGAAGCCATTAAAAATGATGATATAAGCAAATATTTTTGATATGGAAATATATTCATGAAACTAAACTAAAGCTAAACTAAAAAAGTATAGAGGTAATATAACCTTATTTTAATAAAAACAAAACATGCAGACAAAATATTCGCACATATTTTGCATAAGAAAAAACTCAGAAAGGCTATTATTATTGGTGGCAATTTCCAAATGGTAGTCTTATAGAGATTCTGTTTTCTTCTATAATCTTTTCTGCTTTTTATGAATTTTTAATAGGCATTTCTTACTTTCCTAATAGAAAAATAGATATTTTCCCCCCAAATCACAGAAATCTATAAGGAGGCAGAGCAGAAACACATCATGATGAATACAGTGATCAAGACATGAGCTATGCACTAAATATATTAGGGTGCAAGTGACTTACTTGGCCTGCTTTGCTAAAAAGAGGAAAAAGCCATTTCTATTCGAAAAATGTAAAAGGTTCTTTTAAGTAAAACTTCACGTGTCAAGACATGCAGACAGAAAAGGCTTATTTTCTGTTAGCCATAACAAATATTTTAATGTGACTGGATGGTACAGTTAGAGGGGGATAGATGCAGTAGAAGGGACTAAAAAGATAGATTGAAGCCAATGTCATGATTAGCAGAAACAGCTACACTAGTGGGAAAGGCTTGTAAAGGAATGAAAAACTAAACTGGGCATGGTAGTTCATACCTGTAATCCCAGCACTTTGGGAGGCGGAGGCGAGAGGATTGCCTGAGTCCAGGGGTTTTAGACCAGCCTGGGCAACTTGGCGAGACCTCATCTCTACAATAAATCAAAAAATTAGCTGGTGGTACACACCTGTGGTTCCAGCTACCTGGGAAGCTGAGGCAGAAGGATCACCTGGGTCCAGCAGGTCGAGGCTGCATTGGCCATGAGCATGCCACTGCACCCCAGCCTGAGTGACAGAGTGAGACTCTGACTCATAAAAAAGGGGGAATAAAAAACCTTTCCTCTACTCTTTTATGTTTTGTAACTGGGGCCTGTAAGTTAAACTGACTAATACAGATTAACAGGGGAAAAAAGGCACATAAACTTTATTAATATTTTTAATCTTATGTGTACAGACGCTTTACAGGAAAGAAGTAAAGAAATCCAAAGAATCAATTAGACTCAGGTACCTATACACCATTTTAACAAAGGGTGATAAATTGTGTATAATGTACTTTACAAAAGAAAGGTGGTTTGGGCTTCTAAGGCTGATAAATTGAGAGAAAGTGACTAGTATGTATACACATGAGGGAAACTAATGGAAAACAGGGATTATCTTAATAAGGTTTGTTTATGTAGACTCATCTCAGTACTCTCAGTCTCCAAGGATAAGGGTTGTTCTCATCATTCTGATACAGGAAAGGGGATATTTATGCTACCTTCACAAGGGGAAATGTATGCCCTGCATTTAGGTAGAAAATGGGAGGGCAAATAACTTTTCTTGCATTTGTTGATTCTCAAAATAATCTTAATGCCAAAGTGGCAGATTTTGAGGTAGCATATTCTGGAACTCTTCAGATATTAACACCAAAGCATTAAGTTCTTATAGGTCTCCTGACATAAACACCAGCAGTGTGAGAGTGGTACTTATGAGGCATGACTTTATCTGTCTCCTTCCACACTCTCTTAGGCACTTGAGGGTGGAGGCCAGGTTCCTGTTGGAGAATTCCCCTGAGGCACTGAGAGAGAAAGGACTCATGAAAAGAAGTGACCTGGTTTGCCAATGAGGGTTCCACAGTGCTGGGGAAGTTGTGTGTTTTTAGAGATTGAGTACCATCTGGTTTTAATTGCAATAATTCAGGTCCCAATCCTAATCATTTTGTGAGATTGTCATCCATCCTTACTAAACCCAGTGGCAATAATGTTAGGAAGAAAAATGAAATGAAATTTCAAGTATCCCAGTGTGGTAAATAAGAGTTTCAGAGTTTTAAAGCACAGCAGGAAACTTTATGCAATTACAAGGAGAGGTTGCCAATGCATTTCATTGCTGTTGAGAAAAGAAAATATCTTTTGTTTTTTACAATTTTTTACAAGTGACTCATGCATGTGCTTTGAAGGCCTTTGCATCTGAGGCCCTGGATGTTTTCCTGTGTTGGATAGTAGTTAATTCCTGTCAATTGCCCCTTCTTCTAATGTTAGCCATTCCTAATGCTTAGGGTTCCTTTATTTGATTACCAGTTAACTCCTTTCCTACTTAACTCCTATCTCACCCAAGGAAAAACATAATTTTTTTAAAAAATAGGAAAAGGACAGCCAGAGAATGAAATTCTCGATTTATTTCAAATCAGCCCACGCTGAATACACTCTCTTGGGGATTTAATTATTTCCAAGCTGAAGAGCCATCTGTAAGTTTGACAGGAAGAGTTTATTTAAATAGTGCTGCTTCATGCTCCCTTGAACTTCAAGATTTTAAGGACCCTTCAGCTTGAAAGTGAATGTGGCATTGGGCTTGACTTAACGGATGGTCACTAGAGCACTAAGTGTTCTGAGAGCATTTGAAAACAGTTGAAATTGTTCAGTGCAACCATGTCTAGAGTACTCATTGAGTTCCAGATTGTAGCATTATGAAATCAGAGAGTTTTGCAGCAACTTAAAATCACCTAACCATTTGTCTGGAATATAGTGAGATTTAGAGTTGCCAGATAACATAAAGAACACCCAGTTAAATTTGAATTTTCAGCAAGCAAGGATCCAATTGTTATATAAGTATGGCCAAATAGTACATGGAATATACTTATACTAAAAAATATTTATTTTTTGTAACCTGCAAGTCAAATTTAACTGATGTCTTGTATTTTTATTTGCTAAATTTGACAATCATTGTATGCCTTCTCTTTTTGAAATTTGTACTCAGGGGGAAATGGAAAGTTTGAAATACTCATATGAAGTACTGTGGTTTGCTTTTGAAAAAAATGCAAGTTCCAGTAAACAAGTATAGACATTTGATACAAATGTGTTGAGCAGATATTTATTTGTTTAATTAAAATTTAAAATACCTGTATTACTATCTCAAAATATTAATTTCAATTAAAGTCTTGTTCCTTTTTCTCTTAAATCTGGTGAAAGGTTACAGAGCATAGAGCTTATAGCTTTAAAACCAAGGAAATGAAGTAAAGATTATTTTGCCTTGAATGATACCCTTATCCTTTCCAGATGAAATCTACTATCTTGAATTGTATAACCTCAAATTGACTTCTATGTGCTGTTTTTCCTGGATGTAATTCTTGGTTCAGTTTTGAAGCGATTCAGCAAAGGATTGATTTAACTGCTCCAAGGCCCTTCAGGAAAAAAGCAATTAATGAAAGACAATATGCCTTCCTGAGACAGGCTGTGCATAAAATGGAAATTCTTTAAATGGTCATAGCCTATAGGCACTGGAGGATTAATTGAAATATTGTTTTCTGAAAATTGAGTTGTCATGTAGCAAATGGGAAGCAAGATTCAGAAGTTGGAAGAAATGCTGGGGTTTTTCGTTTCTTTGGTTTTTTTGTTTTGTTTTGTTTTGCTTTGCTTTGGTTGCTATTTTCAAGAAAAATGGCATTCTATGACCTCTTAATGATAGCTGTACTGTTACAATAGCTTGTCAATGCTAATCAGTTGTAATGTATAATTATTTTCTGAGTCCCTTAAAATATACTACCATATGTTTATGTTTCAGTTTTTGAAAGTTTTCATATAATCCCGCACACATAATAGATGGAAGGAAACAATTTCCTAGGAAAAATTAAATGTATTTATAAAAGGAAACTGAAAGTATCTCTAATATATAGACACTAAGATCATTCTTAGTTATTAATGATGGTAATAAGGAAACAAAGAAAAATACTATTTTACTTTATTTAAAAACTTCTGTAAGGCATATGAAAGAAGGACTCATAGGAAGTCAGAGTTGAAAAGGGCCTTCCAAGTTATATAATCCTACCCCTGCATCTTACAAACAAGAAACTGGAAGCCTAAACATGATGGCAGAGCCAGGACTAGATGCTTAGACCCATTTCTTTCCACTTATGTCATGGGCTCTGGGATGAAATCATGGGCCTTTGAGGTTTTGCTCACCCTCTGATCATCACTACTGCTGCCTCCAAGTGCCCCACCTCAGGGGTTTGCAATAAACTAGTGAGAGATACAGACTGGACTGAGGAGCTTCTCCATGAGAAACTTACCAGGGAAAGGTCATAAGCCCTGGAAGTTGTTTCCTGGAAGCATCAGTTCTTCCCAGATGATGTCCTGAAATGATGTCCTGATGTCAAGCTGAACTTCAGAGAGAAAGACCATGGGAAGATGTGGAGAAAGAAGAAATTTAAAGATGAAAGTAAAGTGCTTACTTTGCTCCCTTCATCTCCACTCCATCCCAGATTATATGAGGGGCCATCCAAAAACACCTGAACTAGTTTGTGGAGGTCAGGCCCCTTGTAGTACAGGCTTCCCCTGCTAGGTAAGTGTTCTAGGAACCCATCAGCATCACTGTACCAGCTAGCATTGTTGTGAGAGGCTGCATTCAACTTAAGTGAATTTTGGGGGGTGACTCAACATATTTGCCTATTTCATGACGGGTGATTTAACCAAGCGCACCTACCCACACCGTGCTGAGTGTTCAGCAGTTTTTTTTTTTTACCAAAAATGGCATAACTCCCATGTCCCACCCTCCCTATTCACCCGATCTTGCCCAGAACAACTTTTTTTTTGTCTCTCCAATGAAAAAGTCCTCAAAGGGAAGCGTTTTGCCAATGTGAAAGAGGTGAAACAAAAACAACGGCAGAGGCACTAAAAGGCATTAACATTGAAAAGTTCAAAAATTGTTTTGCACAGTGGAAAAGGCCTCTCAATAGGTGTATTGCACCAAACAGAGAGTACTTTGAAGGTGATGAAGTTTAAACATGTAAGAATAAATACACAATTTTTTATGAATAAATTCTGGAGTTTTTTGGGTCCCTCTCATACATCTATGGCTATTCCTAAACTACAGCACTCCTGGTGCTTTTAAGTTCGTGCTGTTTCAGTCTGCGTTTTATTTGGAAGGAAGTAGAATGCCTAAGAGTAATAAGATATAAGATCATGTTAGATGTGAATTCTAGTCCAGGCCACTCTGGTATCCAGTGTGTGAGTTTATTTTATTTGTCTTGATTTTCTCTTTGTAAAATGACATCTATTCATGTGCTGTTTGGAAAGTACATTTAATCCCTTAGAAAACATAATGACATGATATTGAACCAAGCTTTCTCTTTGCACCAGGGGTCAAGCAATCATGGTTCCAACAATAAGAAAGGTCTCTTCTCAGTCTTTCTCCTGACAACAGGAACCAACCTAGGGCCATGCTGTCTTACCATGCCCTCGCCTTTCTTTAGATGAAATGGAATGGGGAATCAGGGGTTGTTGACACCAGATGGAATTAAGTCCTGTTGATCCCAGGTGGATGAAAATGATGAAAACTACAACGTGGAGCCCACAGAAAACTATGTCACATGGAAGTCAGGTGCTGTGGTGTGCACCTGTAGTCCCAGCTACATGGGGAAGGCTGAGGCAGGAGGATCACTTGAGCCCAGGGAGTTGAGGCTGCAGTGAGCTATGACGGCACCACTGTGCCCCAGCGTGGGGGACAGAGCAAGACCCTGTCTCTAAAAAAACAAACAAACAAAAACAGATGCTGCAGGTTATGGTGGTACAGGGATGACTGACCACACTTGTAACTGTCTTGCAGGTAGACTTGGGCCTCCTACGCTTCGTCACTGCTGTCGGGACACAGGGTGCTATTTCAAAAGAAACCAAGAAGAAATATTATGTCAAAACTTACAAGATAGACATCAGCTCCAATGGGGAAGACTGGATCACCATAAAAGAAGGAAATAAACCTGTTGTAAGTTTGGCTGCCTCCCCCTCAACCAGTTCAGTCTCTGTAAATGCATGATCAATTTTTACTTGTTTGTTTGGGAGCTTTCTGTCTGGACTGGTTTATTTTTGAATTGATTTAAAATGAAAAGTGCAATTAGAGGTTTAAATCTGACCAAGGGGTCTCATGTTCCCAGATCCAGAAGCCAAGAGGAAATTATACGGATGTTTCCAAGAAAAGTCAATACCGGGCAAATTAAGTGTCAGACTCAAGAATTACTTTAAGCCTCCCACAGGGACACGGACTATGCATAGGATAAACACTGTCCTCTTAGAACCTTAGGAATTTGGGGTTTGGTTTTGCTCCCCCCCCATATTTCTTCATTCTCTTTCATAGATTCTCTCTGTAATGGGCCAGTTTTAGAAAACATCTTTTCATCTACCCACTGTGGCTCACAAACTAATTTACAAGTGCATTTGGCTGCTTCTTGTAAGAACGGATGGAACTAGAGGTATTTCATTGTGTTTCCTGAGATCACACAAATAACATACTACCTCCTCATTGCTTTCAGCCAAGACGGCAACACAGACCACGCCATGTCCCTGGGCACTCTGCCCTAAATCATTTGGAACTAAGATGTTTTTCTCAGCCTGCCTGTTTATTTGAAGTTATACTTGCTCTGATTTACTAATCAAAAGATTTCTGAGAATTCATAACCACTGTCTCCCAGAAATTAAAAGCTTGCCCTGGAGGCTGGGTAAAGCACAAGAAATTGATGGGGTAGTAGCAAAGATCCAGGTAACTTGCAATGATGGGCTTGGGAAGAGGCCAATTAGCGTGTCCTTGTCTCTTGAGTGACCACGGACTTGATTTTCTCCTTCGGGGTCTGAAACTGAGAAAAGCCTCCTGGGTGTTAAGTGAGAGAAGAACTATTAATTCCTTTTGATTAGCAGCAAAACCCCCACTCTCATTCAGGGCAGGCAAGATGGAAGCAGATACGGTTGGACAGCTGTTCCATGGGAGGAAAATTCCATGGGCAGGCAAGTTCAGGGCCAGGATTTAGCCCTGGAAGACATGGAAATAACTCTCCATCGTGGGAAGAAAAATTCTCCATAGTCAGTGCTCCTGGAGATGAAGTGAATACATTTTGGCCCCTAGTTTCATGACTTATTCTTGTTTTAGAGTAGATTTTTGAAATTGTGTTTTAGTTTATTTTTATTTTTATTGTTATTATAATTATTATTTCAATAGCTTTAGAGGATACAAATAGTTTTTGGCCTGGACCTTAAGTGTACCCTCCACCCCATCTGTGCACATTGTACCCACTAGGTGATTTTTTGTCTCTCTGCCCCTTCCCCCCTCCCCCTTCTGAGCCTCCACTGTCCATCATACCATTCTCTGTGTCTTTGTGGATCCTTGGTTTATCTCCCATTATAAGTAAGAACATGCGGTGTTTGGTTTTCTATTCCTGCGTTAGTTCACTTAAGATGATGTTCTCTAATTCCATTCAAGTTTGCTTTAGTTTCAAACAAACCAAAAAACCCACAAATGCTAAGGACATATCCACCAACAAAAGAACCCAGAGGGAGTGAGAAAACTGACCCTAGGCCTTCAGGCCATTTCTTTAAAAAAATAAAGGCTACTTCTCCAAGATGTCCTCTTAAGCTACTATCCACCAGTTGTCTGCATGGTCCAGAAGGGGCTACTGGAGAGTACACAGAGATTCCAGGAGTATCTGAGAGTGCACACAGCTTGCCCTGGGAACTCCCTGGCACATAGGAGGGTTTCCAGGGCAGGAGGCAGAAAGAATAAGGAAGGGTTCAGCAGAGATAAAGACTTGGCATCTGTCTGAGCACTTTAGTTGAATCTAAATGAAATCAAAACATTCAGCTGGAGTCTAGTTAATACTGCCCACCCTGCCTTTCCCTGTCCTTTGGGGCCCCTGTGGCCTCTATCCTGCATTCCTCAGGGAGTGTGGGCCCTAGTACTTCAGCAAGAGCAGCCTTCAACCAGTGACTACTCCAGCAACCCTCTTTATGTTGGAGAGAATGTGTGAACTTACATGGTTTCCAGCGCACATAAAACTCTCTCTTTGTGAGAGAAATGCACACCCCTCAACCTGCATCCCAGCACGCAGCCTTCCTACCAGACTTCTGGCCTGCCTCGGACATGGACACGCAGACCCCATAAGGAGAGCACTGTTATAGGGGGCTCTACTCTTCTGGCAGTTACCCATTATTCTTTGTCACACAAACATGCTCCCACACAGATTGCTTCCCACAGAGAGATTCTGAAGTAGGACAGAAAGCTAAAGGCCATCACAGGCTAGGATAAATGAGGATATGAGTCGTCTCCAGAGAGAGATCAGCCTAACAACCAACTTTATAAAGCGTTTGACCACCTTCCGTTATGCAGGCCGCTTAAAACTCAATGAAGTAAAAACACCAGCCCAACTTTTACAGCCCTTTTTCCCAGGGGGAAGAGCAAGCCTTGGAAAACTGTAGTCCTCCTCCATGTATGTTCCTAGAAAGGTGGAAAGGAATCTCCAGGCCTCTGGTAGGCCCAGTCACACTCTCATTATGCAGCCTGAGAGGTGGAGTCTGACCCGGCTGTGCAGAGGAACATGTGCTAAATGCACCAGGCACAGAACTTGAGAATGCCACTGTGACACTGGCTGTTCCCAGCCCAAGGCTGAAGTAATATCCAAGAAAGGGGAGGCCAGAGTGTTCTACAACAGCAAAGCTCTCCACCCCTCAGAGATCTTACTAGAGAACATGACTGTAGCCCCGAGAGAGATGCTAAAGTCGCTCAGAAATCTGAAGGCAGAGTGACCCAACAGTTGCTTGTGGGAAACTGATTGGAAACTCAGTGCATCTGTAGTCACGCACCTCATCTTCCTTAAAATAAAATGATTCCATTTAAAGCTAGAAGCAGAAGCCCCGGAAAAGCTGAGTTTCAGTTAACAATCATTCATAACTCATTTTTGACTTTGAGCACTAAAACAAATTTTACCAATAACCAAAAAAGGATTAAAGTCATGAATTCATGTGAGGGATAAGATCTTTCCATCAAGGACTAAAGCCAGAAGGGAGAGCGCCATTTGACCTCATCCTATAGCTGGGAACATAACCTAGAATTTCAAAAAGCCAGCCCCTGCTCTGAACTCCAATAGCATTCCTTCTGGGGGTTCTTGGGAAAGTAAAATAGTGATACTTCCCATGCCACATCTACAGTGTTCTGTAAGTCCTCTGAAAAAGTTAACAACTTCATACTTTTTAGCTAATAGCTTGTATTCTTTAATAAATGCTATTCTTGTAATAGTGCTCTAACCTCTCATAAAACTGAATAGATGATTAGGATAACATTCTATATTAGACGTGATTCTTTCTGATTGTCTTCATTTGAAAAAAATAACATGTCAGGTTATTAATGCCACCTCAACTTTGATACACAATGCTAAAATGGCAGATAATTTTTACAATCATTTGTGAAAACACATTTTTGGATTTGTTTTAAATCCCAAAAGTCCGCTGATAAAGGCCTTTTCTTTTTCCATCTAGATCTTTCAGGGAAACACCAACCCCACAGATGTTGTGTTTGGAGTTTTCCCCAAAACACTGATAACTCGATTTGTCCGAATCAAGCCTGTAACTTGGGAAACTGGCATATCTATGAGATTTGAAGTATATGGCTGCAAGATAACAGGTAAGCTCCAGCGTGAAGATTGCCCTGTTTTGATGTATGCTGATCTTTAAATACAGCAAGAATAATTGTGTATAAATGCAGTCATTTTTTTAAATTATTATTGTTATTATTATTTGGAAATGGGACCTCACTCTGTTGCCCAAGCTGGAGTACAGTGGTATGATTATAGCTCACAGCAGCCTCAAACTCCTAGGCTCAGCATCCTCTCACTCTAGCCTCCCAAGTGGCTGGGACTACAGGCACATGCCATCATGCTTGGCTAATTTTTTTTTTCTTTTTCTTTTTTGTAGAGCTGGGGGCAGAGGGTCTTTTGATGTTGCCCAAGATAGTTTTGTACTCTTGGCCTCAAGCAATCCTCCCACCTGAGCCTCCCAAAGTTCTGGTATTACAGGTATGAGCCTCTGCGCTCAGCTATGCAGTCATTTTTGTTTAGTAGTTAAGAGCATGTATACTTTGGATTTAGACAAATCTGAGTTCAAATCTACCTTACTACTTACTAGCCTGCTTCTTTGGACAATATACTTACATTTCAAAGCCTTAGTTACTTCACCTAGAAAATAGTTATGATATACCACATAGGCTAGTTGTGATGATGGATATGATGAACATAAATCATTTGGCACAGCCTGGCATGAGATAGGTGTTTGTTTAGTGTTCCCATTTGTACTAGACTGTAAGCTCTGTGAAGGCACGTACCATGCCTTTTCACCTCTGCTTCCTGGTATTCAGCACACGGGCCAGTACTTAGATTCACAATAACTGTTGCATGACGTGTTCTCCTGGCTTTACTTTTTAAATTTTGAATCCTAGAGGTGGCTTCATGAGCTACAGTTAAGAAGGAGTTTAATTTATGAGAATTTCTCTTTTTATTCACTAACAACCCTGACAACTTTCTCTTAGGTTTTGTCTTTATATCTATTTTTTATAGAATGAATATACCAAAATTAGATATCAACTCATAAATATTTCTAGTTTTTAATTTGTTTCTTCAAACATGATTGGGCTTTTAAAACTCTGTGTTAAATATAGAATAAGTAAATGGATTATGCCCATTTAAGAGATGAATAAGGTGAGATACTGAAAGACTAAGTGACTGAAAGAGAGGGCCAGGTCAGGAAGGAGCTGGAGGTAAAATAGTTCTGACTGTTATTCTCACTGCATTTCTATGGTCGTCAGTGCTGCTATTAATTGTCCTTACTTTTCTTGTATGACTATTCTGTATTCGATAGCAAATAGCAGTCATATTCGAATTTCTTTCCATTTAAGTAAACACATTGTAAAGCTTTTATTAAAAAACAAACATAAGAACCAGAGCAATTTTCATAGTAAGCTTACAAGTTCAAACACAGAATCAAAAGACTGATTCACTAAAAAGCAGTTAAAAGTGAACAACTTCCAAAAATCTATGAACTACTTTTCAATATTATGTTAGTATATTTATTTAGCATTCTTAATTTTTCATCCATTTTTATGTTTATACTCTTTAGTATAATTATTTTTAGAGAAGAAAAATACTGACTTGTGAAGGAAAAAAAATGACCTTGGTAATTTTCCATGAAATTACCAGCAATTTTGAGAAGAGGTAGTAAAGCGTGGAAACAGTTTACAGTAAAGTTCATTTTTGAAAGTAAAAACTGGCATCTGATTTTTTACCAAAATTTTATTTATTTCCATCCTAGAGACTGACTTGTTTATTGTTTTAGGATCTAAGACTTAGAAAAGTCAAGACCTTAGAGGCAGAAATTAGGTGGAGAGAGGTTTGGAGGAAAAAAGGACTGAAAAGTTAGATATAATCTTGGCTTTATTTTCAATCAGCAGTTAAATGACAGAAAGTTCTAGGTCATTTTCAGAGCATTACGCATTCGAGAGACTACCCATAAATTCAAAGAAACAAGGCCACTTGAGATCTGGGTGGAAATTTCTGGCCATTTCTCCAACCTTATCTCATGTCACTATGTTAAAAAAAAAAAAAAGAAGTAAACTTTATAAAGACTCCAAACATATTAGTCTGAACTCTGAATTCCAGACTCTTAGAGATTTATATCATATCCTTTTAGTTGAATGAGATACTTATTTAAACCCAAACTGTTTTTTTAAAATTTTCACAAGGATTTCCCTGAGAGATAATTCTAGTAACATGATCAAAGTTGTCAAATATGTATTAGATTATTAAAAAATAGTTACATTATCTAGTTATCTAAACATAGATATCCAAAGTAGCATACGCTAATGTTTTCATACATAATTTTTAAGTGGCTATTTAATTTTCAGATAAAGTACTGCTTTTAGGTTCCAAGTGCCAATTTCTTTATCATGACCCCCCACTATACTTTTAATACCTTCTAGTAAAATGACTCTAATCTCCAAGTAATTGATCTAGGCGGGATTTTGGAAAGGCCAGCATGTTATGACAATGGTCACATGGGCAGAAGGTATGCAGACATATCCAGGCATGGCCACAGACTGTCCACTTAGTGAATGTGTGACCATGAACAAGACATTTGGTCCCTCTGATCTCCATTTCCTGGCCTATAAGATTCACCTTAATGCAGCTGTAATGAGGAGTAATATGAGAAAGAATATTTGTAACACACCTGGGTGAGAGTAAGTGCCCACTAAATGGTGCTGTAAATTAAAGCAGTAAATAAATCGAAGCTGGAATAAGCCTCAGCAAATGAAGCCTCCAATAAGACAATGATATCAGAGTTTTCTGCTTGGTTACCAGAATTAGATAATTTTCTCTTTTTGAAGCCCTGTTCTCCTCAGAGTGGAGATTAGTAAAAGAAGAGGATTGCACTATTACTGCTTGACTAGAACGTCTATGGCAGCTTGGGCCATTTGCCTTATTTTTTGTTGTGCCCTGTATGATGGAACATAACACGTGCTCAGCGGTTATTTTTTAATGAATGAATGGAAGATCTACTCATGCCTTCTGACAAACAAGTAGCTGGACCACCAATTTTCACTCTCTCTTGTTGAGTAGCCATAACTCACTCAATCTGGGAAAAAAAACCCTACCAAATTAAAAGTTACCATAGAACTGGGCTCAGTGATTTACACCTGTAATCCCAACGCTTTGGGAGACCGAAGTGGGAGGATCACTTGAGGCTAGGAGTTCAAGACAGGCTGGGAAACATAGCAAGACCCCCATCTCTAAAACATTTGAAAATTAACTGGGCATGGTATTGTGTGCCTGTAATCCCAGCTACTCAGGAAGCTGAGGTGAGAGGATCACCTGATCCCAGGAGTTGGAGACTGCAGTGAGTATGATCTGGCCACTGTTCTTCAGCCTGGATGACAAAGCAAGATCCTATCTTATAAATAAAGATAGATAGATAGATAGATAGATAGATAGATAGATAGATAGATAGATAGATAGATATTACCATGGGAAATAAATCACTTGACTTCCAAAGCCACCAGAGTCTTAAGTTGTAACCTAGTTTTTGCATTCAGTAATTGCTGTTTAGAAATATAGTAATCCTAAAAAATACAGAGTATATGATGGTTGTCGTCATATAGAAATACAAAGAAGACTAGATTGTAGCTAACCATTCTGATTTATAGGTGATTGACAAAGGAATATTTTCACTATTTTGACAAAGTAGACTGCATCATCTCGGCAAGGATGGAAACTGGTGAAACTAATATTGGCAGGTTACTGCTTAATGTATGAGAACTCACTAGGATCTCTGCTGCCTTGTGTTTGTGAACTAGAAGTCTATTACCCAGTGCCTCTAAGTCAATCAGAATTCACAGTGATGGTCCCAGATACCAGAATTTCCAGAGGTGCTTTCTGAGTCATCAAAGAAAGATTTAATTATGCTCCTTCAGGGTCTCCCATCAAATGCAATTATTACTTTCTCATTCTTTGAAAATTGGTTAACTGGATATTTGATTTACTAGTATATCTCAGTTTTTCCATTAAAGCTGAGTACAGAGATTTACTGTTGAATAATATCACTGAAAAACAACCGCCTCAATCTCATTTCTCCCTGCCATCCAGAACTGGTTTTAAGCTTTCCAAACAGAGTTGCCAGGTAAAATACAGAATGTCCAGTTAAATTTGATGCAGATAAACACAGATAATTTTTTAGTGTAAGTCTGTCCCATGCAATATTTGAGACATGAGAATACTGAAAAAGGACTCATTGTTTCTCTGAAATTTTAAGGTAGCTGGGTATCTTGTTTCTTGTTTTGTTGTTTGGTAAATATGGCAGCACTGTTTCCAAAAGTTTTGACATGTAACCAGGCTAAACCACCTCTGAGTCAGCTGCTGTGGAGGAACAGTTACAAACTGGCGTCTCATTCAAATATTTAATTAATTGTTAATATTGTTTTCCTCCCAATTATTATAAAAAGCTTATCACATAGTTTTCAGTCAAAGACAAATCAAGGTGCTTCTTCTTTCTTTTTTTTGGTTGAGGCTGACATACAGAAGGAATAACATTCTAACTTTGCACTGTGGATATGTGGGCTGAATGGGGCTGGGCATCTCTCGGTCTGTGGATATGTAAACCGTGTCCCAGCCAGCTCTGCACTGAAGAAAGGGCATTAATCTGGTGACGGTTCTGCTCTCCTTACAATATCCAAGTTAATTATGTTTTCCTCCAAATGGCAACATCTGGTCCCCATTATCAGCTAAACATTGCCTTTATAAAAGCTGGTTTTGAATCAGGCAGGTGTGACCATGGTGGCACACACACACACACACACACACACACACACACACACACACAAAATGATTTCTATGTTAACACTATTGTTTCATAGTCCCTCAGTAAAATAATTTTTGTAAATCTTTTTCTAATCCCCAATGAGTTTATTCTTGGTTTCCAGAACCCAGTCTGGAGCAAACACTGCAGCTGAATTACAGGAAAGGGCACTTGAGAAAACGACAACTGCCTTTTATTGTATTAAGTTGATTCATTAGACAAATATTTGTTGAGCAAATACTATGTATAAAACAGGGCATAAGGAGTCATAGAAAATAGAAAAATATGACTTGGTTCATGTCCTCAAAGAAGTTAATATCTGAGGAGGCAAAGACCAGCCATTCACAGAACTGTCTATGATCATCAGCATATGAGAATTGCAAAGTTTTTAAAGAGTCCCAGTAAAGGGAAACCATGTCCTATTGCAGAGACTAGAAAAACTGGATAAATGCTGTGACATTTGAAAAATGGGTCAAGATTTTAAGCAGTTCAGATAGTGGAAAAAGGTGAGATGATGAGGAGTTCCTAGTAGAGGGGACAGAAAAAAGAAAACCTCTGCATCCCCCGAGGTGGGGAAGTTCTTCATGTCAGTTGGCTGTAGTAAAGAGTGAATGGGAAGAGACCTTGTAAGGATATGACATGGAAGGCCTTGCATGCCTGGTTGAAAAATACATGCATAACTGGGCACAGTGTCTCATACCTGTCATCTCAGTGCTTTGAGAGGGCAAGGCAGGAGGATCACTTGAGGCCAGAAGTTCAAGACTAGTCTGGTCTATATAGTGAGACCCCCATCTTTACAAAAAATGTAAAAGTAAAAAAAATAGCTGGGTATGGTGGCACTTACCTGTAGTCTCATCTACTTGGGAGACTGAACGGGAGGATTGCTTGAGCCCAGAACTTGGAGGCTGCAGTGAACTATGACCACACCATTGTACTCCAGCCTGGGCGACAGAGGAAGACCCTGTTTAAAAAAAAAAAGAAAAATACATGCATATGTGTGCGTAAAACAGTAATATGATCTGAACTGTTAAGGTTCAGCTGATAATGCAAACATAGTTTAATTGCATTCAATGCATACCTCTCACTTAGTGTGGCTGTATTTTCAGGCTCAATTTTTATTAGATTATGCAAAATTTAGTTGTTTTCCAGAAAAATAGGTTAACATTCCTGTACATGTCATTGATTGAAATGTACTACATTGGAAGTGTAATAACCGAGATTTTGGACATTTTGTTATTAAGCCACCAATCAATCAATGACTGGTTCTCTCCTGTGCTCAAAGTCTAATTGGGCTGCTGTAGAAGATATGAAAAGATCTAGGATACTGTGAATTGCCTTCGAGGTTCTTCTAATCCAGCTGCAGAGGCAAGACCTACAGTCTTAAAACACCGGGGAAACAGTGGAAGGCTAAGCCCTTTGCCACCTACCATACCTGCCCATTGTGTTTCTGAGAAGGGAGAGCTCAGAACGAAACCTGGAGCCATCTGAGAAGTTCTCATGATGAGCCATAGGCAAAGACAATGGTGGGGGTTATGTCTACTGAGTCTGAGAAGAGATTTGATTAACCGGGATATATTGTCAGGAATAGAGAATTGAGATGAAACCAAAATGAGGGTCTTGAAAGCCAGACAGACTTTTTTTTTTTTAATTGAAGTCTCACTCTGTCACCCAGGCAGGAGTACAGTGGCACACTCACGGCCACTGCAGCCTTGACCCACTGAGCTTAGACAATCCTTCTGCCTCAGCCTTTCAAATAGCTGGAACTACAGATGTACACCACCACGCCCAGCTAAATTTTTTGTGATTTATTATAGAAATGAGGTCTCACCAAGTTGCTCAGGCTGGTCTCGAACCCCCGGGCTCAGGCAGTCCTCTTGCCTCGGCCTCCCACAATGCTGGGATTACAGGCTAAGCCACAGCACCCATCCCAGATAGACTTTTGATACCTGCCTATAAATAATAGAGAGCCAAGGTAGATCTCTTTTAAAGATCTTTTTCTTTTTTTGTGTCAAAAAATGTATAACATCAAATTTGCCACTTTTAAGTGTACAATTCTGTTGCATTAAGTACAATCACATTGTTGTGCAGTCATCACCACCATCCTTCTCCAGAATGTTTTCATCATCTCAAACTGAAACTCAGTACTCATGAAGCACTGATTCTCCAACCTCTTTCCCCCTAGGCCCTGGCAGCCATCATTCTGCTGTCTCTCTGAATTTGACTACCCTAGGAATCCCATATCCATGAAATCATATAATACTGTCCTTTTGTGTCAGGCTCCTTTCACTAAGCAATGGGAGATTTTTGAGCATGAGAATGGCATTTTATGAAAAGTTATATGGCAATTAGTGTGGTGGAGGTTCAAACTTTTGTCTGGGAGGCCAACCCAGAGACCGTGTAATACCCTGGCCAAGGTGCTCAGGTCAGGATTATACCAAAAAAAAAAAAAGAGAGAGAGAGAGAGAGAGAGAGAGAAAGCAGGGCAGGCCCAAGTTTTTTTAGTTTTGTTTGTTTGCTGGTTTTTTTAATGAAAATATGACAAGATTTGGCAGTGGAAAAGAAATAGAAAATGAAAAATAGGAAAAGACAAGTAGGCAGGCACTAGCTGATTAGAGATGTTACAAATTAAAATACATGGTTCAGTGAAGTTTAATATCAAGGGGGAAGGGCTATCTTTCCCTGGACATGGGACACTTGAGATGACAATAGGACATTCATATGGAAAGCTCCCAATGCAATTAGAAATAGGGGTGAGGAGGACAGCTGGGAGAAGGTGGGTGCTATCCTTTAACATTCAATCCAATGCCACCTCCTTGGCAGGTCCTCTACTGCCTCTCAGACTCAGTCACACATTGCTTTCTCTGTACCTCCAGATTCCCTTCTTCTTAGCTTTGTTTTGGCATCTTTCTTGCTGTTGGATATTTCTTCACACATTGCCAACATATCTGAACTTCTTTGGGGCGGGGTCTATACTTGATCAAGGGATAACTTCTGGATGTCAACAAGACTAGAACATCAATAGCGTGACATTAAACTTAGAAGACCTCAAAAGGAGGGAAATGTATGCTCTTATTGAAGATCACTGGGCCATGAGTGTAGGGGGCAGTTCAGAAAGAGCAGGAGAAAGGTTTGCGGGAGGGTAGACTTTAGTCTACTATTTTTAAAAAAGCCCAGATGTTGAACATTGTGTATGAATGGGTACAAGACCATATGTTGATCCCATATGTTGTATTTTATTTCTAAGTATGGAGTCTCCCAGAAATTTATTTGACTTTATCTATTTTATTTCACCTCCTAGATTATCCTTGCTCAGGAATGTTGGGTATGGTGTCGGGACTCATTTCTGACTCCCAGATCACAGCATCAAACCAAGGGGACAGAAACTGGATGCCTGAAAACATTCGCCTGGTGACCAGTCGCTCTGGCTGGGCACTGCCACCCGCACCTCACCCATACATCAACGAGTGGCTCCAAGTAGACCTGGGAGAGGAGAAGATCGTGAGGGGCATCATCGTTCAGGGTGGGAAACACCGAGAGAACAAGGTGTTCATGAGGAAGTTCAAGATCGGGTACAGCAACAACGGCTCAGACTGGAAAATGATCATGGACGACAGCAAGCGCAAAGCCAAGGTGAGGGCTAGGGACAGCGAAGAAGTCAGTCATTCTTTGCATCCTTGACTTATGCCAGGGATCTCCAGCATTTTCCTGAGGAATTGCTCCTTCTTATTGTCTTCCAGCCGGGAGATCAGAGGAGGTAAGTGTATAATGGTGTCTGTGAGACTCTGATTCCAAGGAAGACAGGAATAAGGTGCAAAAAGCAATGTTAGAATTGCATTGCTAGTCTACTTTCCCTCCCTGTGGGGAAGGACGGGCAGCCAGACAACTCTCAACATGCAGACAGGAGACAGAGCAGCAGGGATTCACAGCAGAAATCCAGCAAGAACTCAGAACCTGCCTGCAGATGCTACTCCATCAGTTGGGGTCTCATCTTTCTCTTCTCTCACCCACTCCCGGTTTAAATGTTTTGTTTTGTTTGTAAATTTTTAATTGTGGTAAAATACATGTAATATCAAATTTACCATCTTAACCTTTTTAAGTGCGTAGTTTCGTAGTGTTAAGTATGTTCAGATTGCTGTACAGCCAATCTCTAGAACTTTCTCATCTTGTAGAACTGAAACTCTGTCCCCATTAAGCAGTAACTCCCATTCCCTCCACCCTCAGCCTCTGACCACCTTTACTTTCTACCTCTATGAATTTAATGACTCTAAAAGCTTTATAGGGTTGTTTGTGTGTGTGTGTAGCTGGTTTGTGTTGCTCAGCATAATGTCTTTAAGGCTCATCCATGTTGTAGCATGTATCAGAATTTCCATCCTTCTTAAGGCCAGATCATGTTTCATTGTATGTATAGACCACATTTTGCTTATATTTATCCATTGATGGACATGCAGGTTGTTTCTGCCTTTCAGCTGTTGTGAATAATGCTTAAGTTTATTTTTTATGTTTCGGAGCCTTTTTTTTTTTTTTTTTTTGAGTTGGAGTCTCACTCCGTCGCCCAGGCTGGAGTGCAGTGGCACACTCACGGCCACCCCAGCGTTGACTTGCTGGACTCCAGTGATCCTTCTGCCTCAGCCAGAATTACAGGTGCGCGCTACCATGCCCGGCTAATATTTTATTTTTATTGTAGAGACAAGGTCTCGCCAATTTGTCTGGGCTGGTCTCGAACTCGCAGACTCAGGCAATCCATTTGCCTCAGCCTCCCAAAGTGCTGGGATTGCAGGCTGAGCCACCAAGCTCAGCCTTGGAACCTTTTAAGATGCAGTTGGCTCTTGATACTTCAGTGAAAAGAAAAGGGGAAATCTCAATATAAAAATATTCCAACATCCCCCAAACATGTGGTATAATTTTTTAACCAAACAGATCTACCTTAGTTATTATGTTTTACTAAGACTGATAGCTGAATTTATTTGCATTTCCTGAGCATACAATAGCAACTTGGAAAGGACGCCCCGGAGCGTGCTGGGTGGCCCAACAGCCAGTTTAGGATTCAAATAAGGAACAGTCCACAGACAGGCAGTAATTTAGGTTCTGTATTCAGTGTACGAATTATATTCAGCTGAGGATACTTCTCCCACCAATACAATCTGCCTTTTGGGCTTAGCCTTTCCAATCCTTCTTTGCCCAGGCCCTACTTCTCTTGTGAAGAAAAGAGATTTTAACTCATTGGAGGGAATATTATCCTGGCTCCCACTCTCTGCAAGTGTGGAAATATGGCTCCATATCATGACTCAAGCCAAAGGCGTTGCAGGCAGGAACCCAGCCAGGAAGTGCTGCCAGCTCCCACTCTCTCCAGGTGTGGGGGCTCAGAGGAGACTGCCCTGTCTCCCATGGGCTGTGGGTCAGCACCAGAGCAGAGGGCCACCAGCAGGGCTCATGCTGTCAGGAATGTACCAATCTCTCCCCCATCTCTTCCCTCCTTTACTTATGGTTTCTAAAACACTGTCAGTGTTATATTTATCTCTGTGCAACTATCTTCTTTCTTATGTCCAGTTCATGTTCCCCTTTTAAGTCTGCCCTCTTGTTTGGGGAAAAGAAAAAGTAAAATAAACAGCAGAAACTGGAGTTCCGGATGAACCGATCTTTTCTGAGGAGCAGCAGCATGGTGACTGCATCAGGAAGTGTGAATATGCTGCAAATCAACAACTTCCTGCGGCTGTCGGGCTGTCGATGGCAGCCTGTGCTGGTGTGACATGTTCCTCAACATTAGGGTTCGGAGGAAGAGAGAAAACAAATCACCATGTGCTTTTGATAGACTGCGTTGTATGCTTCCCCATCTTCGTCTCATTCACATGTGTGAATCAAGTCAGAAGCTACCTCTCTATTGCAGTAAATTGAATATAGAATTTAACAAGGAAGCCAATGCATGATTTTCAACTTGAACCAGATACCCAATTCAAGATTGGTTAAATGTGTTAGGGTTTATCCTTAAAATACATTTCTATCCATCATCTTCCTGTGATATTTGAAACCATAAAAGCTTCTAAATTGTTTATATGGAGTCCAATCTATGATTCCTAATCTGCCTCTCCACTGAAATAAACATCTCTAAGATGAAAAAGGAAACTGGTAAAACCTTCCATTTTAGAGCACTGCATATTTTTAAAGTTATATAAAGATTTTTAAAACATGCTATATTTAATTTTACAAATGAAGGTTATCTGCTTCAGATGCCAAGTACCCTTTATCAGAAAGTGAAATGAGTCCTCTGTTTTGTGAAATGAAATGCATCTTGATAGATTTAAAATCCTCTCTGTCCTTGCCTCACTCCCTAACCCCAAATAGGACGTGATGGATCAGCTCTATCAGAGTCTTTGAATTAACTAGGCTTTTCAGGAACAGATAGAAGACACAAACACTCAAAGCCCTCATCTTCTAAAACATGATTAGCAACAGAGCACAAAGAGAATTCATAAGCATATTTCTGCTATCAAAGTTAGCCTAGTTCCATATGGGTTTTCACTGCTAATATTCTCCCAGCTCACCACTGACAGCTTTCAGAACGTATTTACGTTGTGTTAATTTTTTGCTCAGGTTAAAATTAAGAGACGAGCCTGGGATTCCATAGATGTAAATGCTTTTCTCCTATGATCTTTGGAGCTGTGTGAATATAGACGGAACTTGCATGTGTAGTAATGGTATTTTCATTATAATTAGTATCTTACTGACAACAACTTAATTGGGTCTAACAATAATATGTGTCAGATTCTCAATTACTGGCAGCAATTGCAGTTCTATAAAGAGCACAGAACCCCAATAGTGAATTTAATCTTGATACAAAAAAAAAAAAAATAGAAGGAAACTTTAATTGGAAGAGTCAGGTCTATGTTAGCAATGCATTTTTAAATTCCTAGAGGCTTTTCTGAGTTGCAAAAGGCCAATTAATTTACTTCTAGAACTCAGAAACCCCTGGTTCTGTTACAGCCTACCCAATCTGTCTGTCTTCACTTACATGCTTCCATATTTTGTCATGACATTTGCACACTGAATGGACACATCTTTATGACGTCCTGGTCCAGCTATTGGGCCCAGTTCCCACTCCTGACTGGCATGGCCTGAGGCTGGCCAGTTACTCCATCTAATCTACCAGGTCTAGTAGCCCTGTGTGCATCAAATTAAAGACAAATTAATGAAACTAAATGTGTGATCTTAAGAACAGACATTTCTTGGACTATGATATTTTCACGTATTAAAATAAGAAGACTCAACTAGATGAATTCTAAGGATAGAGGCATTGTAGTGGTGTGGTAAAATGTACTAGTTAAGACTGCCAGGGTTTGCATGTTGCTTCTGCCAAGTACTGTTTGTATGGCCACAGACAAATTACTTGACCTCTGTGTTCCTCAATTTCCTCATCTGTTAAAGGGGAATAATAATAGAATTTACCTTGTAGTGTTGTTTTGAGGATTAAATGAGTTCGTGTATTTTAAGAACTTAGAACAATGCCCTACACCAATAAGCATCATTACAATGTTTGATATATAAAAGGATATTCCCAGTGATAAAACAATTTTACTTTTCTAATCCACCTCCTCTTCTCCCATTCTGGATGGGAATAAGAATGGTATTGAAAAAAAAAAAAAAAAAAAAATAATATATATATATATATAGGGAGACTTATCCATTTCTTGAAAAAGAAAACAGACCTAGTCATTGCTCCATTTTCTTATAATTCCACTCAAGGATTTTGACCCTGTTGCCGATATAAAGGGGAAATAAAATAATCTAGCAGCAGCACTGGGTGGCCTAGCTCCTGAAAAGTGTCACAGTGACTTTAAGCTAGGAACACACTTCAAAAGAGATGCCAACCCCTACTACAATTCAACCAAGCATTAGAACATTACTCAACAGGACCCTTGATACATTCCTAATATAAGAAAGTCTTTTATCTACAAATGACTTTAACTGGCGATACTTCTTAAGTAAATACCAATTTCAATGGGTTTCAATAACCCAAGTCTTGAATAAACAGCACTTGTGTTACCTTAAATTTACTCTCTCCTACTTCAGAAATTTAATTCCTCCTCCTTTTTCTAGAGAGCCAAGTTTAGCATTCTCTCATGTAAGAGAATGCAACAAGATTATTTGTTGAAAATGTGGTGTCTGTATAAGCTCTAAAAAAATGGCAAGTTCTCTTCCTGAGTTATCTTCCTCCACCTCAAGAAAGTGAAAAAGTGTCACTTCCCCAAGGGGTGTCTGCATATCATTTAAAAACGTGTCTCATCAGATCCTCAGCTCCTGGTATAGCCTCAGTGTGTACTCCAAAGTTTCTTAGAAATGACATCTGTCACTTCTTACAGAAGTTTTAATTGTTTTTTTTTTTTTTCCTTTCTCATTTAAGAAAGAGATGTCAGCCATTTACAAAGTGGTAGAATGCAGCCTATTTCTCTGCCCTATTAAGAGTCCTGAAGGGGGGAAGAAACAAGTGCCAAAAGGGAGGCTTTTTTTTTTTCTTTAATGACCTGTGTTTTTCATGCTTCACAGTCTTTTGAGGGCAACAACAACTATGATACACCTGAGCTGCGGACCTTTCCAGCTTTTTCCACACGATTCCTCAGGATCTACCCCGAGAGAGCCACTCATGGCGGGCTGGGGCTCAGGATGGAACTGCTGGGTTGTGAAGTGGAAGGTAATTACAAGTTCCAGAGTCCCATCTCATTCTCTACTTTTTAAATTTCTTTTTTCAAGCATTTATGTCCCTGATGGTGCTGTTGCAAATTGCCACCTTTCTCCCATGGATGACCCTGCATCTCTGTGCCTGCTCATCTGTGAGGCTCAACACTCTGACACCTACCATGAGGCAGTGCCTTCAGAATCTGACTTCCATCATGGTTGTTTGCATGACTGTCCTCAGAGTATATAGGATTGTCTCTCTTGACCTTTAAAAAATAATAACTGGCTGGGCATGGTAGCTCACACCTATAATCCCAGCACTTTGGGAGGTGATGACAAAGGAGGATCTCTTAAGACCAACATAACAATACCCCATCTCTACACACAAAATTAAAAAATAAGCCAGATGTAGTGGCATGTGCCTATAATTCTAGCTACTTGGGAGACTGAAACAAGAGGGTTGCCTGAACTCAGGATTTAGAGGCTATAGTGAGCTATGATTGTGCCACTGCAATCTAGCCTGGATGATAGAGATAGAGAAAGACTGATGCAAAAATACATAAATGAGGTAAAATTTATAAAGCATAAAGTTTGCTGTTTTAAAGTAAACAACTTAGTAATAATGAGTACATTCACAATTGTACAGTTACTACCTCTATCTAGTTTCAAAACACTTCCATCACCCCAAAGTAAAACCCCTTACCCATTAAACAGTTAACTCACTTCTCCCTCCCCTGTCCCAACCCCTGGTAACCACCAGTTCCTTTGCCTTTTTTCTTTTTTTTTAAAGTTGGGGGTGAGACCTCTGTCACCCAGTCTGGAATGCAGTGGCACAATCATGGCTCACTGCAAGCCTCAACCTCCTGGGCTCAGGTGATCCTTCTTCCTCAGCCTCTAGAGTAGCTGGAACTACAGGCACGTGCCACCATACCCAACTGATTTGTTTTTGGTGACAAGGTCATTCTATGTTGCCTAAGCTGGTCTCAAATTCCTGGATCCAATCAATCCTCCCACCCTGGCCTCCCAAAGTGCTAGGATTACAGGCATGAGCCACCATGCCTGGCCACCTTTGTCTTTTAAACTATTGTTTAGAAGGCTATGTCTGATCCAATTTCTGTCTGCAGTGTTGATCACCATTACAGAGTAACAGGCAGCAACATTGGACTAAGACATCAAGACATTATTTTGAATGAATTTCTTAGGCCACTGCAGAAAAACAGAACTTTGAAGGAAATAACATATATGAAAGTACAGTAAGGTCTGTTTAAAGATGATACTGCATACACTTAGATTATTATATGAAGGTTGTATCAAGTGCAGATTCAGTTCACTTGTTGACCTCAGGACTGCACTTTCTTTTAATATTCAATGAATGCGATGAATGTTTTGAGTTGGTTATTATACCGTTTAATATTTTTATGCATAGGATTCCCATCTGCCTTGGATTTGGACATAAATGAGTAACCTATACCAGCTTTTCTATCCCTGTGGAGGACTTTCTCCAGGCTAGTTCAAAGAATGGCTATTGTTGGCATCCAGATGTTAATCAGTTGAGCATATATGTTCATAGTTGTTTTGAAGAATGCCTTTTAATATCACCTTCTTGTGGTTTTAAAATTATTTGTGTTTTGAGCTACCCAAATATAATTACATTCCTGAGCACATTAAATACCATAAAACTTTTCTTATGCACTACAGAATCTTCAGCTATCAATCACCATCCTCCTGAATAATTCATAGCTACTTTTCAATGTGTTTATTTAAAAGCAGGCCATTATCTCCCATTCTTTACCGTGTGGTTGTTTTTGTGTCTGTAGTCATGTTCCAGACCTCTGAATTATCCAGTCGTTATCAACACAGACTGAGAATGACCATGTGCCAGGTCTTTGGCAAAGATGCCAAGAAAAAGAAGGGATGGGCGAACTGCCCTAACTGCAGATGCCTTTGTTCAATTTACTGAGAAATGTGGCTCTCTGGAAAAGGGAGTCTGCTATGATGCAGGGCTTGAGCCTGGATTCAGGAAAGCGACTCTGATTTAGGAGGTGGAGTGAATGGATGGGTGAAAAGACTGAACCTGGTGGCAGTTTGCCAGTGTCAACTCCGTAGTGAGGTAGAAATTGTTGGTAGAGGGATTTGCCTGCAGATGTTTCCAGGCACTCACAAAAGTGAGGAAGTTGCCCCAAGCCGAGCTGTGTGAGAAACCAATATGGGGGGAAAGGAATGCCAAAGCCTTTTAATACAATTGGTGAGAAGGAGTGGTTTTCTTCTCGCATAAATTGATTAATCAGCCCTAATCAAATATCTGCCCTGTGTCTTGTTCTTGGGAAGACACCTAAAGGGACCCAGGCAGAGTGTGCGGCCCAGTCCAACCTTCATGAGTGCCCATCCAAGTTTGAGCTAGCATTTGTATTTAGGAAACAGAACCACAGAAGATCATACATTTTTAAAGAGTAAAATTGGAGTGTAGAAATCATTCACTTTCTACTTTTTTTCAGTTTAATCTAGGCACTACCCTGGGCTACTTCCAATATGAAACTCCTCCTTTATAAACACCATAAGGAATACAGAAAAATCAGCAAAATGAATAGAGAGTTCAAAATACTTAAAAGCAGCACATTATTGAGGGCAAGGAGAACTTAAGAAAGACAACTCTCTCAATTGTCAGGATTCTACTAACTCAGGGAGAGCAATAAATAGAACCCAGGAGACGTGTGTGCATTTTATATAGTCAGGATTGCAGGCCTAAATGGTGTGGGCTCTATCTGTACATGGTGATTTCCTAGTTATTATTGGCATGTGCATTTGGGCAGTCGGAGAAGTTGAAATTTAGCGATGTTTCTGCATTTGTTGTAACAGTGCTTGATACTTAAGCACCATAACAAACAGTCTCAAATTTTTATTGAGAAAGCAGCAGTTAAGGGCACATTCCGACTGGCCAGAAGTTAGAAGAGAACAGCTTCCCCTACCCCCTCCACTGTCCCCAGCATCGCGTATGAGTCTCAGACATCAAGAGAACTGTACATTATCTCAAGTCTTGTAAAGTGAAATGTAATGCCAAAACTGTAAAATATTAAACAGATTGCAAAAATGAGTAACAGGCTGAAAAAAAAATAGACTGAACTAAATTTAAAGGACTTCAAAAGCAGTCTTTGATTAATGTTGGCTACCTTTCAACTACAAATTCAAAGATGTGGGAATACCTGCCAACGGTGGAATGCAATCCTATGGGAGTTCAGGTAAAATGACCCCAGGATATCTGAGACAACTTCTCTCACACACCTGCTCTGGAGAGAGTGCCCACAGGTTGAGAAGCTACTTAAAGAAAAATGGAATGAGTTTTTTAAAAAGAACAATATTGCACTAAATGTGAATGTTGAGACTTCCTCTGGGGAAAAAATTATAGTATAAACTCACAAACTAAATAAATACTGAGAATATAAAAGAATTCATGACAAGTTCTCTAGCACCTTAAAAATGAAAAGAAAAACAGTTCAAGAAAAGTCTTTGTCATCAAAGTTCTCAACTCCGGGGTCATGAATAAATAACCAGTAAGAATTCAAGAGCTTTTCAGAAAAAGGATGTTTATGTAGATAACAATGTATAAAGTGTGGAGGCAGCCAACTCTACTCAGCAGATATGGATCAAATACCAAAACAAAGCAGTCTCTGCTACTTTCTGCAGAATCCGAGTATGTTTAGCTCCCGAAAGAGATGCAGACCAGGCCCCTGGCTTTCTTACTGTAGATTAAAATTTCCTGCAAAAGCTTTAGCAGATCCAACCGCTGGAGGCTTGAGAATACATTTCAGAGGTGTGAGATAGTAATCCTTGGATCTTATTTCAGCACCTACAGCTGGACCGACCACTCCCAACGGGAACCCGGTAGATGAGTGTGATGACGACCAGGCCAACTGCCACAGTGGAACAGGTGATGACTTCCAGCTCACAGGTGCAGAAACCATCTTCATCCCACTGCTGTGCCATTTCAATTCATGTCGTAGTTGAGACCAGCCAGTGCCTGTGTGTGTGTGCTCCTAACTCCGCCTGGCGTTGGGCACGAGGTGGAGGCAGAGCTGGCCCAGAGTAGAGGCCACCTTGCCAGAACATGTGCATCTCCATTTCCTCATGTCATCCATGTAAACAAGTCGTTCTTAAGAGCCACAGCCATTGGAAACAATAATTTGAGCCATTTTCAGAGCCGAAGGCCAGGATTATCTTAACTGAATAAGAACTTCTCCACAGCTTAGTGTGCTAAACTGACCCTTGACATCATATCCCTCATCTTCCCATAATGCATTAGTGCATGCACCACCCATACAGAACCACACGCTTCAGAATGTTGATTTTCATTTTCTAATGAGGACACTTTTTTTCTTAGTGAATCCTTTATCCAACTAATTGATGAAATTAGGCTTATTCGAAATGTGGCTTTTAAGTTGGGATTTTGTAAATCACTCTACATTACAAGGTACAAAGACAGAATTAGTTGTTATCTCACATCACCACCAAATAGCATGTGTGTGTGCCAAATGTCTCATAATTAATCTAGAGTATTACTCTCTAATTTCCTAAAACCCTATAAAGCTAGAAAGTGGCTTTCTCTTCTACTTAGAATGGAAAACGAAATATTAAGGAAGTGGAGAAATGGGATTGCACCATTTGCAAATTGGCCAAGGCTCTACGATTTTCACCTTATTGCTGCAAAACGTATCATGGGACCTTTATTGCTACCCAGGTCAAAATACAACTTCATATAACATCTGACTCTCATGTTAGATTAAACATGAGCTCTTAAAAGCAAGTCTGTATTTTTACCCAGAAGGGATGTGGAGAACCCACATAATTAATTTCCATGGGCAAAACTGAAGACGTTACCATGTAACTTCATAATAAGGCCATGTTATTGGCGAATGTCTTAGTACAAAATCTGGAAGGAAATATCGCATAGTACATTTCCATTACTTCAAAAGCTTCTGTGAAGGAGCGAGAGAGCTCTGCACGCTGACATAGAATAAAGGAGGAAAAATCTAGACCAGAAATGTAGTACTATGAACTAGCTGGGTTTACATTTAAATCCCACCTCCTAAAGCTACCTCCCTCCACATTTCCAGGATAATCACTTACATTCATGTGGCCAATAAATGCCACATTGCTGTGGGCTTTTGAATGCCGATCTTGTATACAACTAGCCACAAGCCACAACAATTACTTTAATTAACACAGAGGCATTTTCTGTGTAAGATGTCAAGTTCAAGTTGAAAGCCCTCCATCTGATGTAAAAAACGGAGTGCCATTCTTTGACCCAGGTCCTCCAGAACCTTCCCCAGGGTAGCCTGTAAACACTCCACCACAAACCTCAGGCTTTTTGTGGACCCGTCACACATCCGTAGTGAAATTTCTCATAAAAAGAATTGACTGCAGTATCACAGTATACCCTTTTCTGATTGCCCTCTTGTGGAGGGGGTCCTTTTCTCTATAAACCCTAAAGTGGTCAGTTAATATTGATTAAACAAAGCCTCAGATTTACTACTCATATCAGAACAACCAGCCTTCTCATTTTTGCATTAGTCATGACTGAATCAATTGAAACTGAAGCCTTTGAATGAAATAGAGGGAGTATGTTAGCCTGGAGCAAATTGTGTATGGCAGCAAGTTACAAACCAGAGAAAATGGGTCATTTATAGTGGAAACAGTGACACCCCTTTTAAAGTACAAGATTTTGCTTTACTTACAGTGTTTAAATTTTATTTCTTGGGTAGATAGAAGTAAGTTCATTCTGATTTTTTTTTTAACTTATTACTGTGGCAAAAGAAAAAGTTATTTTCTAAGACCAGCACATTTATCTCAATAATTCTACAAATACATCCATATATTAAGAACTGCTGAGAGCATTGATAGTACCCATCCCACACCCCACCAAGAAGAGGTGATTTTAGAAGACATTCTCATGCTTCATAGTCATTTATTGTATGAAGGCCAATTTTTCCTTTTATAAAAATGTATTTTACTTTACGGAGCTATGTGTTATTCTTTGCTGAAAATAGATGTGCTCACGTGTAACTGCTAGGAGCAAACCCTCACCATTAACCCAGGGACCTTTTTATACCCAAGCAACAAACCTCCTACGCCCACAGGCATCTTGGGGTCCTTTTTGCTAATTCCGGTGCAGGCTTTCTGTAAGGACTGCAAACTTTGGTGTGATGAAACCAAACCAAGAGCATGTTCCCTTTAACCCTGATAGGTGGGAATATGACTATTGGGGGCACTGCTGTCTTTAGCTCCCTAGCACAGGTGGTGTCAATTTCTTCTCCTGGAGTGACCTATTTGTATACAGAAGAGGGCGAGAGATATTGTTGCAAAATGCTCATTACTTATAAATCACACTGAATTCCAGGTGAGCTGTACCAAATGCATGGAAATGAGCAAAGAGTTTGCTCTCCCATACTTGCTTGCCAAGGTGAACATTCTCCCCCGAAGTTATTCATTTACAAATGCCTTTGAAGTCATTAGATAATACAATTGGCTTCAAAGGCACTAGGAGGCCAAATTTCACATTGGAGCTATGTGTACCCAGCAGTGGAATTTGGCTCCCAACCTGTAAAAAAACCAATAACGCATATCGGTTTTAAAAAGTGAATTTTCACCTTGAATCTTTCTCCTATAAGACCACTGGGAACAGAATGCTAATGTATTCTGGCCTCCCTCCAATTCTGCCATTATAGATTCACCTTCTTAACCCATAATATATATAATTCCTTCTTCCTAGTGCCTGTCTTACTGAGGCCACACACACGTGTGACCACTCATTCAGCATATTTACTGGGAGAGCCGGGTAGCGTGACTTGGTACTGCAGTAGATTAGCTTGGAAATCTTAAGACCATTCCAAGAGCACAATTTTATGGCTCTCTGATTCATGCTGTGGATATGTAACATGATTTCTGATCTGTGGGAGATGCAGGATCAGCCTGGCTCTAATAAAGATCATTGCAGATCTTTATTGAATGATACTGTTGGGAAGTACACGATTACAGCACATTGTAACCACCTCCAAAACTTTCCATGATAGTCTTGGGCCCACTCCTTTGCCCTGGAGAGACCCATACTTCAAGATAACACAGATTACCTTCCACTATAATCTGCATCGCCGATACACCCAAGGAGAAACAGCTTTCTCAAGCACCTAAGTCATAAACAGCAAACTGCTGTTCCCCAAATTTGATGGCTTATAAGACTCACCCAAGAAGCTTTCGAAAATACAGGTCTTAGGGACTTATCCCTAGAGATTCCGGTTTTCAGGTCTGGAGAGGATACACATATGGGAAACTGCAATTTCAACAAGCATTCAGGTGCTTCTTAGGATTGGACAAGTTTAAGAACACTACTTTAAAACACAAATATAATGGTGAGAAGTTTCAAATGGGCCAGCTAAAATACAAGAGAACAGAGGGTAAAGTTAAGTCTGGAAAAGATCACAGGCTGTCTCCTGAAGCCACACTGGTTGAAAGCTCACAGCGCTCACAGTGTTATTTGTTCAATCTTCTAGTTCTTTGGGACTGTGAGGAAATGTTTCTCCCCTTCCCCTTTTCCTACTGCTTCCTGCAGCTTCTCCAAGCCACATACTGGGCAGAGTATTTGTCCTTGGGAAAAATAAACAGCTACAGCAGCCAAAGAAAGAGGGAACCATTGCCATCCACTTTAAACCTTCAGTTTTCCACTTTTAAAAATAGATTGTGGGGACTAGCCTTGCAACTTCCCTGAAGGCACACATCTGAAACCTTGCAGAACTATTTGAAGTTTAGAGGTCTAGGTCAAGTTTAATGCCCAAGTCAGTGAGAACATTCAGAGGCCTTTGCTTTTCACTGTTGCTATTGTTTGCCACGCTCAGTCTGGGAATCAGTGAATGCCCTTGGAATGAAGTCTAAAACTCTCTATGCCTCCTGGAGGCTTTATAAAGAAATGCGTTAGGATGTACTGTGTACGTGAAAATTGCTAAGAGGGTAAATCTTAAGTGTTCCCACCATAATAAAAAAAATAGGTATGTGAGGTAATGCATATGTTAATATGTTGATTGACTGAGCCATTCCATAAGGTATATATATATATCAAAACGTTATGCTGCATACCATACATATATAATTTCTACATTAATTAATTTGTTAATTTAAAAATTAATATTCTAATTAAAAAATGTTTCAAGAAAAGTGTTAGGTAAAAAAATGGTTTATTTGAATTGGATTGTGTTGAGCAAAATTCAAGTAAAATAATTACTGTTGCTGAAATTAAAGGAAGATTTTTCTATGGAAAATGTTTGCCTCTAGTAGATATATGTAAGCAGACCACATTTCTCTCCTGAAAATGATCTACCTTTTTTCTTATTTTTGTATGCTTTTGTTTTTCAGGTGGTACCACTGTTTTAACCACAGAAAAGCCAACAGTGATAGACAGCACAATACAATCAGGTACCAAACAAAATCTAAAATGTGGTAGCTTTCATATACGTCTCTCCTCCCAACACAAAAATAGTGCCTTGCTATGCTCCTCAGTTTCAGTTTCCCTGGAAGTCCTAGAAGGAGAGATGCCACGCAGCATCTGGTCTCCAAGCATGAGCCATAAATATTGCTTTCCTTTCATCCACATGTATATGCAGCAGGGAGTGAGATTTCCTTCTCCATCAGTAATTGCCAAATGGTGACAATCCCAGCTCTCAACTGAAGGAACTGAGTAACATACTTTGTTTAAACGCAGCACATCTAGGACATGGATTGTGTTTGCAAACTATAGGAGAAGGAAATCTCGCAGGCAGCACAGCCTGACTATTTATTTTCATCACAATCCTGCAAAACCGAGACAGGCAAAGTGTGTCAGTTTTGCCTGCCATGGAGTTGGCAGTTTTACAACAGTGTTTCCAGTGGGTGTGCCACGAAATGGGGGTCAGGAAACCACAGTTTATAATAGTGCATGGGGAGAGGAGCCCCCTCAGGAACAGCACCTCCTCATCCTTTTATTAATAGAAAAGCATAACGACTTTTAAAGCCCTCTGTTTGCTGTTTGTCAGGGGCCAGTCATGGTTAAACCGTGGCCTTCCTCTCACTGGCTATTGTTTTTTGTTAGTATTCTGTGAAATTCCTCCCCACAGACGCACATGAAGGGAAACATTGGTATAAGCAATCAGATGTCTTAAATACTTTAAAGTTAATCATTAGAGTAAGGTGAACAGGTCAGTTTTCCAGCTTTCTCCCATTTCCTTTATTGAAGCTCGCTCAGCCTTGGCCTCCACAGTCATTTATTAAAGGGGCGTGTGGTGTATATCAATGTTTCCTCAACGGTATGACACTACCGGGCTAGGCAGAAAGTAGAAAGGACTGCTCTAATTAGTATGCTTCCTTAAAGGACGCTGTCACTGTTGACCTGATTAAACTGCAAAACAAACTTCTCTCCAGTTGAACTTAACCCCAAGTTGCCCTGTGACACGCTCAGGTTGACAAAGTACTTGCTACCACACAGCCCCATCACCCCCAAATACCAAACAATGAAATAAAAGCCTAGATTCCAAAAATGCTGTAGTTCCACACCCACCTTTGTAACTTTTAAAATGTGTCCATTGAGGATTGTGCAGCCACCTCCGGTAGCTGAAGCTACCTCTTGGGAAAAACTGTGCCTCTTGCTTGCTTCCTACCTTTCCCAAGGATTTTCTCAACCCTGGGATGGTTTTGTGTGGAGAAAGGATAGTAGTTGCCAGTTGGCTGTTTGTGACCCATTGGAATAGGAAAGAGGAGTGAGGTGAATTGAAGTTCTGGTCATGCAGCAAGCATGTTAACTGTTGTTTTAGTCTCTTCCCTTGCCAGAGAGGTAATTAAAAGCCACCATGAAGTTGCCAATTAATTTGTTTCATTTAATCTCGCTTCTCCTCACCTATTAAAGAGCTAGGAATCATTAGAAAAAAATACAAGTGAACAACAGCTGTGGAGAAAATGGAAAGTTAGATCAGATTCCAAAACTAGATAATCCTCCCTCAAAATTGAAGGTCTATATTTTCAGAGCAGAAATGATTTTGTTAATACATTTGATTTGAGCGTGACCTCAAGGTTGCTCACATGATGGCTTTACCGAGGAGTCAATCAGTCATCTCACAGGGTCTTCTATGGTCAGAGGGCACGTGTACAAATTAAGAACCATTGAGACCCATTGCTACCACTATCTGTCCAAGTTCACTTCAGATCTCACCGGCTTACTGATCAGGGCTGATCCTGTCCCGTGTAAATTTCACAGTCAGCCCAGAGTCCTTTGCAAATCGACTTGGTTTCCTGTTTTTCCATTGTCTAAGTCTTGAATCTGAACTTCAAGTCTCTTTTTTGTGGGTAATGGACTGTCAGTCCTTCGTGGGAGGAGTTCTATCAATTGTTACCTTCTTGCTAAACCAATGCACAGAACACCGTGCAATGACCTGTGCCTGCTTCCAACCAGGGGTCAGGTCTGTCGCTGGCTAACTCAGGTGGTACCCAGTGGTTGGATTCACCCAACCCATACTTTGTTCCAGAATGTTCTACAGGTTTCAGATTCTTCAAGCATCTTCACAAGCTGCAATAAATCAGAGCCCTAAACTTTCATCATAATTCAATTTTGCCAAAGTCATTATAGACTCAAGTAGACTCTTAAGACTTCATTTTGAGAATTCTCGTCAATATAATAAACTCAGTGGGCATATAATATTCATTATATGTCTAGGTTGTAATCAGATGCATGAAAGGCTATTGATGCTCTGCCAGGAACTGATGAGAACCCGGCATTTTTTAATCTAGTTCTCTCTAGTGAGGGCTCTTACCCTCTGAGGATCTTCCAATGCTCCTGAGTGTGTTTGTAACCTATGATTACAGGGACCTCAGCACCTCCACTTGTTTGGACTGAAAGACCAGTCTGAGCAAGCGAGTTAACATACTCAGTAGAAGTCCTGAATACCAGATTTAAAAATTAAATCCTCGTGCATATATATGGCGCTCGTGATTCAACTTCGGGCAAGACAGGTTCAACAAGCGCAGCTGGTGCTTGCTCACAGAGGCTATAAATTTGTTTTAAGTTCAGAATATTGTTTCCTGCTATTTTTAAGAGTCAAGAAGGGATTTAGCCAGATTATTCCCACTGAATTTAAGGAGAATTTTGTGCTGCGACAGGGCTTGGGTAATATTTTGAAAACTGCAAGTTCAGTCGTCCTATATGTTTGTTTCATTTACCCATTTGCTTTTTCCTCTTCCCTTCTCTCCCCTTTTCCCCTCTCTTCCGTCCTTCTCTCTATTTTTATTTTTTGTTCTTATAGATGTTTATGGGTATTTTGTGTGTTTAATTGCATTTCTAGCCAGGCTTGAATTTTCAGCATTGAGCTACTCACTCCAGAAACCCTCCCCCACAAAACGCATTGATTAAAAACATCTTTTAAGTAAACAAGATTGCCATAAGTTATACTATGAACACAAAAAGATAAAAAAGCAGTAAAACGCAAAAGGTTAGATCAGTTCACCTTGTTAAATTCACAGGATTGGAAAGGACATTGGAAGGTAAAGGCGGACTGCCATTCACTGCAGGGGGTAGAAATACCTGAAACAATGTTTTCAGCAACGCTGTTCTGTGACCTGGTCATTTCAGAAATCTCCAAGGTCATATATTTTATAAAATCATGAGAATATTGATAGCCATAATAATAGATGATGTGGCTTTCTGTTTTATACAATAAATGTAATGTATTAGCAAGGCAAATATAAATGGCTCTCTTGTATCTGCATGTCTTATAAAGTATATGTAAGAGGAAAAATCAAAACCATACACACATTAGCATTTTTCAATATTAACATTTTCTAACATGAGATTCTGCAACAATACATTCCAGAGTCGTGGGCGTTGACATCCAAGGTTGCCCAACCATTCAGTCACTGTTCAGTTGACCGTATTTCATCTGCATAATTTAATCTTGCTGCACAAAAGTGTGGTAAATTTTGGAGAGGATTTCTCATGCCTTAAGAAGCCCTACTTCATGGTTATGATAGACTAGACATGAAATATATCTCTCTTATTATATGCTAGCTGTGAAATATAACCCTTTTGCACTAAACGAAAGTGCTCACATTATATTCATAGTTTACTAGTTTACTTTCCCAAGCTGGCTGTGTCTGCCTTTTGGGAAGTTGCACTGTCATTGGGAGAATTCAACCTACTCCGTTTTGGAAATTCCTGTGGGGGGGTTCCTTCCAAAATTTGATGTTAGCATTTGAAAAGAGTTCCTCAGAAACTAAAAATGCAAAGTCAATCACCCTTATCTGTTCAATACATCTTCCCATTAAAATTCTTCCTGTCCTTGTGAAAGTGGGGGAAGGGCAACAGAGAGCAGGCTTGGCGAGATACTTTGTGCTGAACACTTGGGCAAGTTAAAGAAAAGCTCAAAGCGAGATGTGGTCTCAGCTTGACCCTAACACAGCATATAATACCAGACTTCCCTTATTGTTCATAGGGATTCTTTAGAGGCTTATTTTTAAGTTCGATTGGCCAGATGCTCTAGGAGCCTTCCTGTTCATTTCAATGCTGCCATCTTGTGGCCCATCTAATCTCACTGACAAGCAAAGACCTCTTATAAAACAGCCATTTTGGTGTTTCACTTTATAGGAAGAAAAGTGGGATGGGCAGAAGCTTGAGAATTTCATCAAAATGTTTTTATTGTTAGCTTACCTTTACCAAAATAAATCCCAAGTATCAATGATTTCATTTTTCCCATACTTAAAAATGAAGCTCCTTTCAAGAAAGAGGTTGTGTGAAAAATAAGGCTATGGGTTTAAAAATACCATAGTCCAATAGCACCTTATAGGACACAGCAGACAAAGCATTTCTGTGAATCTATTCACGTTTTTCAGGTTCCCAAAGAAGCATTTTTGAACACTAAAAAAAGTAGAAATGGGTAGCTATTTAAATGTGCCCTGGCTTTATATGACCTTGCTTTGAGGTTTTAAGCTGGGTGAACAATTTATATGTAAATTTGGAAATTCACTAAGAAGCAGACACTTATATTTAAATTGGTCTACCTGCTGGAAAGCACAGAAGAAAAAAATAAGCTTGAGAAAATGCTTCGGAGATTGCCACCCTGACGCTAAAGACCTGAAGGCTGAAGGGTGAGGTGGAAATAGAGAGAGCTCCTGGGATGAGGCACTCGGCCAAGCCTGTTTTCCACCTTTGAGGTCCATGGGTCAGTCTCTAAAATACTTTTCACTGGAGAATATCAATTCATATGATTCATCCCCAAGAACAGAATATCGTCCATCTTAAATATTGTAGAGACAGGAAGAATGCTCCAGATGTAATATACGTGCTTTGGAAAGTAGCCTTCCTGGAAATTGTATATAAACCCAATTTGACAGGCAGTCTATAATCTTTTTAAAGCTGGATTTTTAAAAAATTACTAAATGTAATTTTGCAAACATTTTGACATCTCCACGCATCTTTTGGTTTTCTGGTAATCCTGGATTTTGTGGCTTTCACAGAATTTTAACAGATGTGAAGTTGTATAAATGCTTTCCATGAATGAATTAAGAGCCTTTCTGACCCAATGATTAAATTTGTCTTTCTGTGCTTGTCTCTATTTTTCCTTTCCACCCACTGAAGAGTTTCCAACATATGGTTTTAACTGTGAATTTGGCTGGGGCTCTCACAAGACATTCTGTCACTGGGAACATGACAATCACGTGCAACTCAAGTGGAGTGTGTTGACCAGCAAAACAGGACCCATTCAGGATCACACAGGTAACAGAGAGTTCACTGTGGTCTCACTCTGCAATCTTTGAATCAGTCTCTTTGAATCAAAGATGGTGTTACTAGGAAGGATTACTGGGTCTATCGACGTAGGGGGTTTAGAACATACTGCGGGCATTCACTCATGCCTTTATTTATTTATTCATTTATTTCTTTTTCAATTTTTTTTTTAATTAACAAGGTCTCTTCTCCTAGCAAAGATACACTTGGGGGCAAGTAGCAGGAAAGCTGACTGAATGGGGCCACTAATTGGCCTCCCTTGAAAACAGCAGATTGGGCAAGGATATATGAATTAGTACTCATACTCTTTCAGAACTTTTTATTTTGGGCCATTTTAAACATAATTCAAAAGTAGAAAAGAAATAGTATAATGAATCCTATATGTACCTGCTTCAACAATATATATAACTCTGCTTCAACGATGATCAGGTTATGAAAATCATATTTTATTTCTATCACCCCTGACTCTGGCTTATTTTCCAGCAAGTCCAGGCATATATTATGTCATCTCCTTTATTTTACAACTGAAGAAACAATAAACAAGCCCAATGCTTGCTCTCTTCTAACCCCTGATCGAGAGGTGAAACAAGGTGGGGTGGGCTGTTTTCCTGTTTTCCTGCTGGTCAACTCGAGGTATAGTATAAAGAATCAGCAGTGTCCTGCCCAAAACACACACATACATAAACACTTAGACGCACAAACACATAGACGCACAAACTCACCACAAACACCCAGTCCACAAACTTCTGCTCTACTCGGTGATACTTACAGAGAACAGCTTACTCAAATAGTGGCTTCCCAAAAGGTGCCCCAGAGGGACTTTTGCTGATGCTGGGAAGTCTCATTAAGTTCCCCCCAGCCTGGTGCTTTGGGTGAGTCAGTGGGCTGATGGCTGGGCTGAGGGTACTTCATGCCTTTCCCATTTTGTGGTTCACTTTTTTTTCTCCAGTGAATATAACCATTAAATAGGTTGAATAGGCATCCTTTCACCATGGCTACTTCCTTGCCTAATGAGAGTGACAAGGAAATTGGATAAAATTGGACTCCTTCAATTCTGAGACACGTTCAATTGAATCTTAAGACAAGCAGTTTTAGGAAACTTAAAATACTTTGACTGTAAATGGCACTGTACATATAAATGGCATCAAATTAACTAAATGCAATTAGCTGAAATGAAGGCAGTAATGGTGGAAAAATTGATGCAAAGTGAAGCAAAATGGCTCAGTAGGATCTGACATTCAAAGGAGGTTAAAAGCTATGTTAGCCATAGACAAAAGCTAAAAGGCTTGCAGAAGTAAAGTGCTAATTGAGAAAATGAAGACAGGGTTCCTGACCCAGAACTGTGACAAAACCCTTGAAAGAGAAAATATCAGTCCTTTATGTGTTGGAGTATCAGAAGAGAAGGGCTTGTCTTAGATTAACAGCTGAGAAGTGTGATTCCTTCAGAAGGATTTGACTCTTTTGTTCTCCCAGCCACCCAGATTTACTTGGCAGTTGTGCCAGGTCAACTCTGACTAGAAAGAGCCCCCGCAGCTCTAGAAACACAATCATTTGCTGAAAGAGATGGGTGAGCCCGACATCTGAAAGGCAGGAACTTGTTAAAGGGGGAAAAAAAAAACCTAGATGAAAAGAGCCCTCTACGCAGCTCCTGTGCACAGACTGACATTAGAGACTAGGTGGCACTTTGTAATGATATTGTTGGGTGACACGATGCAAACCAGACTTTGGGTCGTTTTTGTTTTTTCTTAAATGAACTCTATCTAGGTAAAATGTCCTGCTGCCCAATTTTGAGTTTATTTCAAGAAATCCCACTTGCTTGGTTTTCCGCCTTGGCCTCTAAGGGTGCAACTGTGTACCTCCTTCCAGATGAAATCTGGCATCTTTCCCTGGTTCACAGCACAAATATTATTTGAGGATCCCCATTACACGGTAGATGCTATGTGGGCACTGGAAATACAGGTACACAGAAGGGTATCCCTACCCATGTTGAACCTGCAGTCTAGTTATGGGTAGGAAGCAATCTCAGTGCAGTTGAATGAGGTGTCCCATGGCAGAGGCCAGCGATGATGGCGAGAGGTAACACAGGAGAGGTCAGAGAAAGCAGTCCTGTCTTAGATACCATCTCAGCTAGGCTTGTTTGACTGGACCACAAGGGCTGTAACTTGGCCAGATTCTTTATGGGAAGCAGATAGTGCCATAGCATGTATGACCTTGGGAGCTGTGTGACGTGTAGACAGGCTGAAGGCAGTGAGCAGCCCTGAGAAGTCCCAAGCAGAGGAGGGACATGAGTACAGGGGGAGAGAGGGCTAGCTAGATGCCCAAACTTTACCTGCATGCAGTCTACTTAGGTAGTAAGTCCTCACTTGTACCCCACAACTCTATAATAATTTTTTTTAACTACAATGACAGGACCTATGAGACACTTCTCAGGCAACCTTCTTCCCTCTATGCATGTCCCATTCCCTCCTTTCTATCACTTCTTCTCCGACTAGCCTCAATAACCCAGTGAATGGACTCAAGAAGTGGGCTCAATACACGTTTTCCCCTCTGCAACATTGCCAACTTCAGTCTTTTTCTGAAAAGATTTGGGGATAGAGACAAGATGGTTATGTTTTTACCCTGTCCGTCTTGGTGGACTCGGAGCAGTGAAATGACACCATCACACAGACAGAGCTAATTTACTATAGCTTGGTAAATTAGTGAGGTGGAACAAACCCCAAGAATGACCAGATCGGCTGGGTCACAGGTGACACTTCACAAGGGCAAAGAGTGAGAGAGATGCCCTGTGGTATAAAATATGCCACTGTGCTGTGGCTTAATTCCTTCCTTCATTTATGAGTCCACCCATTGCTTTTAAGAAGAGTGTTGTGATGGGGTCTCATGAAACCAGCCAGATAAGGGAAGGAAGCTTCTCCCAGCACATCCACATCCACCTGGACACTGTTGACACAGGTGAGCAGGAGTATGTGCACACGTATGCACAGTGAGAAAGTACCTTACAAACACACAAGCCTCTCGGGCAGCAAACATAACATCCCGCTGCCCATCGAGGCCCAAGCATCAGATTCACACCTCATCAGGTGAGGCGTTAGAGAAAGTGATTTCTATTTGCAGAACCAACAGTGAAATATGAGTTGTGTGTTTAGACCAGGTGGTGGCAGGAGGAAATGTTCCCACTGGGGATAATTAAAAGCGAAGCCAAGAGAAAGTCCTTGCAGCTTGGCAAGTGTCTATGTGGCCAAAATGGCACATTCTAATGAGCTTCAGTTTGCCTCTCCTTGAACCAGAAGCCTACATCAAATACAAAAAGAGGGGCTCACAGTGGGGGATCACACCCTCGGGTGTTTTTAAAGAGTTTATTTGCCATTAAAACAAACTAGGGGAAAAATGAAAGAAAAAAAAGACCACTAGATGATTAGGAAAAATGGCGGGTTTGTTATTATCAAGCAGTCATAGTGACCAAAGTATCATCAATCAGAAGTTTTGCTGCTTGAATGATAAATAAGAACATGTCTCAATGGTCCCATGTAATGTGTGCTCACGTGGGTGCTCCAGAGTGGTCTTAAACTTGAATAAAAATAGGGTTTATTCTTAGAGAGTCAGACATTTCTGGTCCAGTCTGTAATCTGTGCATTCAGTCTGCTTTTGAAAGTGCAAAAGCCCACCTGCGCCAGTGCCATATGACAATGCATTCCAAATAAGTAGTATCTGAGTTAGTGCCACCATCCAACCTTCCTCTAACCAAATGTCCATTCACAGATGTCTTGGGTGCCCACAAGGTTTCCATTAACTGTGCACACTGCTCCCTTTCCACTGAGGATGTGGGTTCTCGGTGCTCAGCTCAGGGGAGTTTTAATGGGTGGGACTTGAAAGGAGAAAGACAAAGGAGTTATAAATCTGGCCACTCTCCCTAACACAGTTTTTTGTCACAGCAGGAGATGGCAATTTCATCTATTCCCAAGCTGACGAAAATCAGAAGGGCAAAGTGGCTCGCCTGGTGAGCCCTGTGGTGTATTCCCAGAACTCCGCCCACTGCATGACCTTCTGGTATCACATGTCTGGTTCCCATGTCGGCACACTGAGGGTCAAACTGCGCTACCAGAAGCCAGAGGAGTATGATCAGCTGGTGTGGATGGCCATTGGGCACCAAGGAGACCACTGGAAGGAAGGGCGTGTCTTGCTCCACAAGTCTCTGAAACTTTATCAGGTATGATGCCTTTCCTAGGCTGGGGAGGGTAGTGACTTTGGGAAAGTTATGCAAATGAGATTCAGAAACTACTCCAAAATTTATATCTGGTGTTTCCCAATCCTGAGATGTATCCATAATGATGACCATCTCCAGAGCAGATTTTAAGTCTCCT
This sequence comes from Carlito syrichta, assembly GCF_000164805.1. NCBI lineage: Eukaryota > Metazoa > Chordata > Mammalia > Primates > Tarsiidae > Carlito > Carlito syrichta. The sequence goes on from NW_007224976.1 coordinate 352,537, forward strand.
AGATTACAAGAATAGAACCAGTGTGCTGAGAAAGCAGGGAAGGTGCTTCTTTGTCCTCTATTTCTGGGCTCTCACAATGTATCATTCCTTTTATTTGCTGCTGTTCTCCCATTTTAAAGTTTGTATTATAAAAAGTGTGAGGAGAAGGTGTATGCCATGACCAGGCAGCTAATGTAGATGGATGTGTGAAGTGTGTGCTTATGTGGAATCTGATGAATTTCGTTTATGTGCCGTAGCTTGAGCTGAACAAGCATCGGTAAATACTGTCATGGGGGATGAACATTTAAATTCCGTAAACCTGATCTTATTTTGTTAGGTGATTTTTGAGGGCGAAATTGGAAAAGGAAACCTTGGCGGGATTGCCGTGGATGACATTAGTATTAATAACCATATTTCACAAGAGGACTGTGCAAGTAAGTATGAGTTGCTGTAGAAACCAATTGGAACTCTTGCCCAGAGCAAGGTTCCTTCCATGAGATGGTCTTTGGCTCATTTAGATGTGTAGAATTCCAATGTGGGCTCTAGGTACATCATATGAAATACATATTCTGGTGCAACAGGGCTTAAAATTATGTCAGTTTACATTCAACTGTCCTGTCACCTAACTCAGCTCCTTTAGAATGTCTGCTTGGTACCTACAAAACTTCATAAATAATGTGAAATCTGAAAACCATAGCAAGAAGATGCAGCTTACAAGCTATATATACCAAAGCAAAACATTTTGATAAAAAGCCAAAAGCTCAGACATCTGGATAATTCCAAATATTTGGGTGTTTAAACAAAACAGCAGGCCTTTGAAAATGTTGATCACAGAGAATTTAATTAAGATTACATTGCTAATGAATCATAGAAGTCACAATTCTTCGCTTTATTGCAAATGAATAGATGTTTCTGTCTCTAAAAATAGATGAAATGACTTAGAGGAATAAATAAAATTCAGAGACTTTGCCTAGTATTTCAGAATTGGTCTTTATTGGTCTGGTACTAGGTAGATAAATGACATAGAAAACCAATTCATATTCCCTAGTTCTTGAAATATAATTACAAATAGCATCACTAATGGCAGTGTAATAGCATAGTAATTAGTCTTAAGCTCCATTTGCTACACTTAAACTTTTGTTATATATCATTATATAATAGGATGTTAATTATAACAAAATGTAATAAGTCTATTGGGCAAATTTAAGACAAAGGAGGCCTGTTGACTAAAATGGATTTTTGGTCATTTCAACAACTTAGAAAGATTTTATTAGGTAATATATTTAATATACATAATCCCTAAAGTAGCAATAATTTGATAGGATCAACTGAAGAAATTGTGCAAAAAAAAAAAAAGAAGTAGTAAATACAGGTCTGTTTTTCATACTATATAAGGAACTATGCTTTATGCCTCACTACCTAGTAAATCTTCACAAAAATGATAGGCTTAATATTTCAGTTGCAAATTCCTCACATCTGAGTCTGCACTGCTGTTACGATGTTTATTTCATGTAGTTACACAATGTGTGGAATATCATTGCTTTCTCATTCCAAGATGAGTGACAATGGTGTCATTTTTGAGATGTGTGAGCAAACTCCACAAACCAAAACAAGCCATGAAATTCAGTTACTTGCAATAAGTTTTAACTGACCACATACCATGTGCAAAGTGGCATGACTGTACACATAGCGGTGAATACAGAACTTGCAAGTTCCTGCTCTGCATTCAACACCATAGGGATAACTGAAACTTCATGTCTTCTGTAGAGTTTTACTTTATTTATTTACTTATCTATTTTTGTAATACATAGGACACAATGTCTTGCCTCAAAGAGCTGGCATGCTATCTGAGAAGTCAAGTGAATATACACTAAGCTTAAGGAACATTATCTAAAGATGACAGGATGGTAGCCATATGTACAAATTCACTTCTGTTCCCTATTTTCACCAGATTTTTTCCACATTTCAGATGCCAAAACCACAACTCTCCACTCTTTCTTCTAAAGCAACACATTCTACTAGCAGCAGTGCGACCTGGATTTAGATGTCACGCCATAAAGGCAGTGTTGTGACTCCCATCACCAGTTTCCTAGTCATTTAACATTGCCTTTCTATTGCTCTGCAGTTATTTTGTGGGTTCTGGTTGTACTAACAAATCCAAAGGACACCCAGCAGAGACGTATGTACATGTGTAAGGGTTTGTGTAGTTTGTGTGTCCTGTATTTTGTTGGCAGTTCAAACATCTCTTTCAATTTTGTTTGATTTGTCAGAAACGGCAGACATGGATAAAAAGAACTCAGAAATTAAAATTGACGAAACAGGTAAATTTGTCTTGCTGACCAATTTTTTTTAAGTTTTTACTATGGCTTTCATTATGTTTATGAAGAAACTTTCTGGAACTCTAATACACTGATATTTTGAAACATTTCAAATAAGATAAACATCTATACCCAGGGCTCTGAGCTGGTGCTATAAATTGGACTGTAGTCACAGAGTGCCAACTTCTAAGCTGCCTAAAGACTTTGGGAACCTCTGTGACAGGCCTGGCTTATTCAAGTGGTTGAGCCCTGGGAAAGAGTGCCAGCCCAGCCCTTCCCTGCCTGGGCTGTAAGAGGGAGTTAAAGGATAATCAAATGGAACACTCATTTTATAATTATGGAAACAGAAAACTAGTAAAAAACGATTTCCACACAGTTACTTGAAACCAACCCAAATTCTTGTGTCTGGTTGATATCCAGATATAACCTTTAAGAGACTAGACCCCAATTTCTGTGACAGTCATTGTGATTGATTCATCTTTTCCCATCCTTCTTTGCTGGAACCCTGGTTTTTTATGGTGGTGATGATAATGACATAAAGATTTATTGAAGAGCTACTATGTACCACACACTTTACATACCTTGTCTTTAATCCTCACAACAACTCTGTGAGGTATATTTTTCTCCATTTTATAGTTGATGAAACTGACACTTAAAGTAGCACAGCCAGTGAGGTGGTAGCCTCAGACTGTAGCCTAATTAACCCTAAAATGTGTGTTTTGTTGAACACTGCTTTGTGATCAGGTGCAAGACCTTTGATCAGTGTTAGGCCTTGCCTGGTATTGTTTTATTCTGAGAGGTTTCTTTACCTTCTGGCCAGCATTGTGGGTTGTTGGAATCTTACCCCGGCATTACTCAGAGCCGGAGCTGCTAGCGGCAGTGCTGCACCCAGATCATCCAGGTGCCTCAGCATCTATTGTCTTTAGAAATGTGGACTTGAGGCCGGGCTCGGTGCCTCAGCCTGTAATCCTAGCGCTTTGGGAGGCCAAGGTGGGTAGATTGCCTGAGCCTGTTGGGTTCAAGACCCACCTGGACAACTTGGTGAGACCTCATCTCTACAATAAATCAAAAATTAGCCGGGCATGCCTGTAGTTCCAGCTACTTGGAAGGCTGAAGAGGAAGGATTGCCAGAGCCCAGCAGGGCGAGGCTGCAGTGGCCGAGAGTGGCCACTGCACTCCAGTCTGGGTGACAGAGTGAGACTCCAACTCAAAAAAAAAAAAAAAAAGAAAGAAATGTGGACTTGATAGAGACAATAAATATGCCGTGATGCTATTCATAAATGAACACATTACAAAGTCCACACAGAGATTTAAACTTTATTAGTGGTTGTTTCAAAACAGCATTTCATCAAGGGAGAGAATATTAATATGCCTCAGGGCTTGTTTTCCCCTGTTTAGGGACTTGCATCTCATATGTTTAGTTTTCTTTGATTGGAATCTTTGTTGATCAGAACACCATTAAGTAAACACCCGGCATATTGTGCTTTAACATTTTCCTCCCGTTTCTAGTACCAGGTAATTAGGCTCAAAGCTCCCATGTTAATCATTTTTCCTGTTCCACTCTAAAGAAAATATGTCCCCAGTGACTGCAGATACTGCAGAGCAGTGTAACTGTCTCCCGTTAAACTACCAGGACTGCAAAGATGCTGATTATTAAGTGTCTTTTATTCAGCATGACTGACACGGTTTCCCAATTGAGCCACACCCTGTTTACATGTTAGCAGCAAGCATTCCCTCATTCTGAAAGATTGCCCCTTCTTTGCTGAAACTGTTGTAGATTTGGAAGGAGACATGTTTGACTTGAAGATTTTCCACATGGAAGAGCAAACACATGTGTAAACCATGCCAGGCCCTGGAAACAGCACCATGTGGAAGGCCAGAACTGAAGGTTTCCTCGTGCCTGGTTTGGGGATCAGGCGTATGCACAGGGAATAGTTAAATGCCCCCACTAGACAAATGTGTGACTAAGCATTTTGCAAAGCTTAATGTCCACGTATCTGGCCAAAGACTGTAAACAGAGATTACAATCTAGCACAGACAGAGGCTACCTGAAATTCGAATTAGATGAGAACATAACCCTCCCAGTTTGCCCAGAATTGGTTTGTTTCCATGTGCTCAGCGATCTGTTAGATCACAGCACCCACTCCCCCCAACCTCCCACACCTCCACTCTCAATAGCGAGTTAAACACAACAGGCAAAACTGGGACATGGGATTTGCTCTTTCTTCTGTTCTTTTCTTTCTGGCTACTTTCATCTGGTCCGTTGGAAGAGTTCATGGAGCCAATTTTGTTTTTCTCCTTAGGGAGCACCCCAGGATACGAAGGTGAGGGAGAAAGTGACAAGAACATCTCCAGGAAGCCAGGCAATGTGCTGAAGACCTTAGACCCCATCCTCATCACCATCATAGCTATGAGTGCCCTGGGTGTCCTGCTGGGTGCCGTGTGTGGGGTCGTGCTGTACTGTGCCTGTTGGCATAATGGGATGTCAGAAAGAAACTTATCAGCCCTGGAGAACTATAACTTTGAACTCGTGGATGGTGTGAAGTTGAAAAAAGACAAACTGAATACACAGAGTACTTATTCGGAGGCATGAAGGCGGACAGAGATGAAAAAGACAAGTCAGAGAATTGAAGTGGAATGACGTGGCAGGAGCGTGCTGGGAACTGTTGATCTTTCGCTATCCGGGCTGGGAAGTGCGTGGATGACGCTGAGCCAGGGTTTTCTCAGGAGCTTCGATGAGTCTGGCCGACAGACAGGACACGGGAGCTGTGGTGACCATCGGAATCGTGTATAGTCAGCTTTTTTCCTGTTGGTTTCATTTGGATAATCAGATGCTGGTGTTGAGACCAAGTATGATTGACTTACTCATTTCGACTCCTCCTGCCCCTTCTCTCTCTCTCCTCTTCCTTTTATGGATTCTTCTCAAAAACTGCAAAATCCAAGATGCTGGCACCAAGTGTAATCAGTGGGGCTCTTTGGATGGACCTGCTACCTAACACCCAATGCCCAGAATCTATTTGAATCACTGCATTTCAGTGGACTCCTGAAGTTGTACTTGTGTATACTTACCTGCGTCGTGCATAGGCAAAGAAGGATTACGGTGTTTTATTTTAAAAGTACTGTAGCCTCAGTACCAGTATAGTGTGTCAGCTCTGTTTACGAAGCAATACCGTCAAATTTTCTTGATGTTTTTTCCAGTGTTGTACTAAACCTTGTGCTTGTGAACTCCATACAGAAAACTGTGCCATCACCAAACATGGCTGGCAACTGGGTATACTGCTGACAACCGCAACAACAACAACAACAAAATCCTTGGCACTGGCTAGTCTATGTCCTCTCAAGTGCCTTTTTGTTTGTACAGGTTCCTTGTGTTACATTAACAACCCACTCTGTTTCTCGCCGGTGAAAGCCCTACTCTTTAATCAAACCCTGGTGGCCCACTGACTAAGAAGAAAGTATATTTTAGTGTGAGACGTCAGCCCCCGGGAAGGCAAGGGCTCTGAAGATTTGGCAATGTGGCTTAATTGTTCTGCTTTTTCTGTAGTTCAATTTCATGTCTCTTGACCCTTTTGTATAAAGCTGCAATATTCTCTCTTATTGTTCTTTCATATGGAATGTATTTTCAAATGTAAACTCTTTCTCTTTCTCTGCTATTGCTGTCTTTTTTTCTCTCTTAGAATTTAAGCATTTGCCATTGTCCAGAAAAGAAACTTGCAGCTTTAACCTGCTGGGAATGGCAAACAATTTTACTAGACTTTATGTTTAAAAATAAATAAATAAGGGAAATTCCTAACTTTGCCCTCCAAAGTCTAACTTTGGTTTTCTTGTTAACTGGTTAAAGTGACAGTATCTTTTTTCCTTAAGCCATTTGTCTGCCTATTCTGAACAAAATGATTTTCCATGGAAATGTTCACGTTTAATAGAAATAGTGATAAGTTGAGGGAAGAAATAACATTGATTGGCTTTCAAGTGAGACCCAAAAAAAGGACTGAATAAAATCTTCAAAATATCTAAAAACATGAGAATTTTATATCCAGATATGCAAAACTGACCCATGAGACCCTTCTTGTTTTGATATTGAGCCAGACAAGGGAAGTGGAAGGAAGAACAGTTAATTTAAGAAAGAAACCATAAATCCTGATGCCTGGGGGTGAAGTATTTTAAGTTGGGGGGGGATCATAAATCCAAACGAATGTTTTTAAAAATCCATTCAACAACAACCCTGAATAAAATAGATTTGAATGACTACTTCTAGAAACATCCAGCAGCTCACAAAGAATAAGCCTGCCTTTGGGACGGGCAAGGCCTAAGCCTCTAACAGCACAGAGAGGTAAATATCTTACCAGGCAGCATGTGAATTAACCCAAAGAAGCTTTGGTTGTTATCGGTGCATTTTTGTCATGCCATGTTGTATGTAAGACTTTTAAAGATCTTCCTCCTTTCCCGCATTGCTTTGGTCTCACTCAAAGACATTTGTTGGGAGTCACATTTGCATCGTAGACGGGACAGTCCATTCATCTTGGTTAAATTGAATTGGGAATGTCTTTTGTTTCCAGGAAAGTATTGATCACCATAAAAGAAGAATAGTTTTTTTGTCCCCAGAGACATTCTTTAGTTGTTATAGTCATACGAGAAGGAAAGCACTAAGTAAGATTTGATTTTTTTTTTAAGGCTACAGACTTAAAGTTGTCCTCAACCAAGGAAAAATGATACTGCAACTTTAAATTTTAAAGTATCTTGCACTGATAAATATATTTAAAAATTATATGTTTATAAAGTTATTAATTTGTAAAGGCAGTGTTACAAAATGTTCAGTTTATATTGTTTTAGATTGTTTTGTAATTTTTAAAGGTGTAAAATAACATATTTTTTCTTTATTGAAATCTATAAAACTTTCTGTAGTAAAATGTTTTCATTTTACTGGTATATTATTGCTTCATGTTTTGTACCATCATAAGATTTTGTGCAAATTTTTTTTACAGAAATTTTTATTTTCTATGACAATATGACACTTGTAAATTGTTGTTTCAAAATGAACAGCAAAGCCTTAACTTTAAATGACATTTGTATTCTCAGACACTGAGTAGCATAAAAACCACATATAGCTGAACTGTAACTTAAATTCCAAACTATGACTACTACATTCCAAAGAAACAGTTGAATTAAACATTTTCATAAAATATCCCAAACCTGATGGCTTTTATTATCTTAGCTCTGTTCCTGTTAAAGTTGGTGTTATGCCACCATCCGATAACTTTCCAGATTTTTTGAAATTTCTCTTTTAAAAATATCCTCATTAGGAGAGAAGATTAAGAAGTCATTTCCTGTAAGTAAAATATCAACCCAAATTGGACACTGCCAAGACAAGGAATACAGAATTTAGCCTTATAAATAGAAATCTTATCCCAAATTGTGCATCAAATGTTCTACATTCCATTTGACATAGCTTTTTAATCATATTCACAAATAACTGTTGGTAAGTTTCGTTCTTGTAGAAAATAGGTAATAAATCTGGCAGAGTTTATTCATGTATCTGTGCTACATATAGGTGAAGGAAAAAGTTAAGCATGGCATTACAACTGGCTGCTTGATGATTCATAGGAAATGTTCTATGCCATCTTGAGCCAAAATAATAGAAAAAGTAATAATAATAACAGCAAAGACAATGGAAATATTGAACCGGAGCATGCTGAGGAGGGCCCTTTAAGAAGTTTGTTATAACAAACTTGGCCTAGCCTAATCCCTATTAGCCACAGACCAACAATTCTTTTTCTACCTTCCTCTGACTATAGGATAACATCCTGAACACACAGGCACACCCCAGGAGTGGGCTGCTTTGGGCCAGACTGCCCAGTGAGTCAATATTACATCCACTTCCGGCTTTTCTCCAGACACATGCCTTTCTGCATTTTCTAAGATTAGCCAAGTATAGAAAATTTTCCCTAATGAGTGGATTTTTAGGTCTCCCTACTTAGAAAAAAGAGTTGGAGATAGAGACACAGCCAGGGAATCACTGTACTGAAGTTAAATTCTACCTACATTTATGGATGCTTTTGGAAAACTTGCCAAGAGTCCATCAGAATTAGTCCAAAGATATTTTCTGAAAAATACTAAGGGTCACAGACTAATTTATCCCTGTTTCATTGTTTGAGAAGAGCTTCAACACAGAAGATTTTTCATCCTATAGCTAGGGGCCAAGCTAGTCTTTTCTTAAACTAGGTTTAACAAGCTAAGTCACTGTATAAAACTTCCCTGATTCAGAATTGAAACATTTAACTAAAAACACTAAAATTATTTATTGTTCTGTCTCCTGTCTTCCCTGATAAGTTATTAATTGCCACTTGGATTGAACTGCATTGCATTTTTATGCAAATCAAATAGGTTTTTCATAATGTTTCTGTTCCATGATGTTTCTGCTTCCCAATGGTAATTATAACTATGTGGCATTAAAAAACAGTCCTGCCAAGAATTAACTCTATTTTCCTAAACTATATCCACTAAAGAATCTTAAGCAGAATTTCAACTTGGAAGTTGAGAAACCTGAATGAAGAGACCCCCAAATTGAATAGAACTTAGCTCCAAGAAGCATGGGAGACCAGTATGATAACTGACATTTGTTCCCCCAAATGTCCAAAAGAAACATTGCAAGATGGTATGGATGAGAACATCACATTATCGCATATCTGTGGTAAAGGTCCTATGATCTGATCCTGTCACTGCAGGAGAGGAGTCAGAGGATCTTCTGTGGTGATGGCACTTACGACTGTTTATGGAAAACAGCTATTTTCACAGCAGCTCTGTGAGGTAGGTTTATAATTATTCCAATTTATAAATGAATCCAAGGCCGAGAGAGGTTAAGTGATGAGTCCAAGATGTACCTAGTCTGTTCTCCTCCTTCATGCCTCCCTGTACTTCATAGCCCTGCAGTACCTCACAAGGTGTTCACTTGGAGCCTTGCTACTCAAAGTGTGTCCAAACAGATGGCAACAACATCACCTGGAAGCCTGTGAGAAATGCAGAATCTTGGGCTATAGCCCATACCTACTGACTCATTTTAACAAGATTCTCAAGCGACTCATATTCACCTTCAGGTTTAAGAAACCCAAACATGGTCTATGCTACCCTGAGCCAGGTGTGTGAGAGTTTGCATTGCTTCCATTGATGGATTCCGAATACTCCAAGACAAGGGAAAGCATCTCAGTAGGTTTCACAAAGCACTTTTCAAAAGAGTGTGTCCGGTGAAATGCAATAAAGAGGACAGAAGAAAACCAAAAAAGTCTGAGCACAATGCAACCTGGAAAACAGAAAGTAAAATTAGTAAATCTAAAATCTCAGACAGGAGTGGTGGCTCATGCCTGTAATCCCAACACTCTGGGAGGCCGAGGCAGGAAGATCACTTGAGGCCAAGAGTTTGAAACTCTATTTCAATAATAATAATCATCATCATCATCATCTCACTTGCTAAATTCAGAAGCATTTTGTGGCCATTCTGTCTGATTGCTTATAAGGCGCCCGAACATGGGCTTCTCTGACAGGAAAGAGATACTGCTGACGTAGTAATTTGCTGGATTAAAATTTTTAAACTGCTACAAAAAGCATAACATGTTCCTTATCACAGTGCAGTCAGCAGAGAAAGGGCTCACATACCAACATGCGAATAACCAAATCTTTCTATTTAGAAAAAGCCACCTTATACGGCACACACAGTTTAATACTTTCCAAGATTTTTTTTTTTTGAGTTGGAGTCTCACTCTGTCGCCCAGACTGGAGTGCAGTGGCCGCTCCCGGCCACCGCAGCCTCTATCTGCTGGGCTCCAGCGATCCTTCCGCCTCAGCTTTCCAAGTAGCCAGAACCACAGGCGCGCGCTACCACGCCCGGCTAATTTTTTGATTTATTCTAAAGATGAGGTCTCGCCAAGCTGCCCAGGCAGGTCTCGAACCCGCGGACTCAGGCAATCCACTCACCTCAGCCTCCCAAGGCGTGGGATTACAGGCTGAGCCACCGAGCCTGGCTCTTTCCAAGATATTAAAATGCTGAAAGGTAAAACTAGACTGAACTCTATTTACTCTTTCTTATTAAAGAAAGTATCAGATAATAGAGTTTTGTTGTCAAATAGTGACTTCCAAGAGTTTCCATAGAAAGATGGTCTCATCACCACATCTGAGTGGAAGGTCCTGTTATGATGTGGGAGTTCAACATGTATGATACTCGTAGCCAGTAACCTAATTCTATCACTAGCCATGAATGGAGTTGGAAACTCACTTGCTCTGGCAGCATGTTGGGTTGGAAATGGACCTCTGTCCTGGATGGTGCTGCTGAGTCTTACTTTTGTGTGGCTTAAACGCAGAAATGACTCTCCAGGATAGAGGGCAGGTCTCTGTCCCTCATTATAAGCCTTTTGGTGATTTGAAAATCCTCAACTCCATCAGTTTTTGTTTGCTCGTTTTTGAGTTGGGATCTTACTCTGTCACCCAGATTAGAGTGCAGTGGCATAATCACGGGTCACCATGGCCTCGACCTCCTGGGTTTAGGCAATCCTTCCACCTCAGCCTCCCAAGTAGCTCGTACTACAGGCACTCACCACTACACCTGGCTAATTTTTTAAAAAATATTTATTTATTATTATTGTAGAGACGAGGCCTTGCTTGGTTTTGAACTCCTGTGCTCAAGCAGTCCTCCCACCTTGGCCTCCCAAAATGCCAGGATCACAATTGTAAGCCATCACTGCCAGCCCAACCTCATGGTTTTAAACATGAGCCAATTCTTCGTCCTTCCTCATGGCCCCATGGTCATGTTTTAGTGCTCATGATCTTCATCAAATCCTGTCAGGAAACATGCCAACACCTATCAGGGTTATCATGTCTCTAATTTTGTCCAACTTCTGAAAATTTTCAATGTTGATTAAATTGCTTCTTCACTTCATATGTGTGATATATTTAAAGCAGATTCAAGCATTATCCTCAGCTCCATGGCCATTCTGCTGTGATTCAAGCCCTCCATCTAAAATAAACTTATTTTTAGAGTTTTAAGTACCATTTTTCTTGGGTCAGCTTTTAATTTGATTTATATTTGTCACCAATTTTCTTTCAGTTGTAAAAAGAAATACTCTTTCTGATGTTCAAATAAAAAGGTATCTTTTCTATTTAATTTCATCTACATATTAAAAGGCTTGGGTGGTTGGGGCAGTCCACATAGTGGCAATGGTTTAATATCTTCCCTGTCTCCTAAGCACACGAAGCTACTACATTAGATGTGTATGCGTCAACTAACCAATGAGCACATTGTTGAATCTGCTGTGCATAACTTTTTTCACTCCTTAACATCATAACCACTACAATTTTGTGAAGGCTTACTGTATACCAGACTTTACTAGATGCTTCAATTAATCCTTAAAACTACTTTATGATTTGGGGATATAAAAACTGAGGTTCAGAGAGGCTAAAAAATGCAATTCATGTCACACAGTTAGTTGGTAAGGGGCATTTTCAAGATTTAAGCCCAGGTCTGTCTAACACAAAGCTTATCATCTTAATAGCTACCCTACACTGCCTTCTTAGTGTGAAGGAATAGCCTTCTTGTTACTGCATTTCAATTGTTAAATTGCTTTGCAGTGTGTTATTATTCTATGATTTCACTTTACTACTGGGCTTGGTATTAGGTTAAGCTAGGCTATACTGTGGTATGAAATAAACTCCCAGATATTAGTGGATACCCCATAAAGGTGTATGTTTTTTCTCACATAAATTCTATTTGGTGTCTGTAGCTCTGCAGGACTGCTCTCTTCCAAGCAGTGATTCAGGGAGCCAGGCTGGTTACCTCTTGCTGCTACACCATTCAGATCATGTGGCTTCTAGTCTCTGTGCAAGAGAGAACTAGAAAGTTGCTCACTGTCTTTTGGATGCCACACAGACTCCACCAAATTTTAAGGGCCCTAAGAAAAGTAGGGGAGCACATGTATATTCAGTGAGCAATTGGCATCTCTACCACAACTTCCAAGAGAAAAGTCACACTTCTGCTGCAGAAGGTAGACGAGTTCAGACTCAAAACCAGTCATAACTTAGGGGAAGCAGTCAAACAAGATGTCAAAGGAGATGTGATGGCTGGTGTCAAAGATGAACCTCCTGCATTTAGTTTGAGTGGCCATGCTCCAAGTGGAAGCAGAAATAGGAAATGAGGAACCCAGGCTAAGAGCCAGTGGGATTATTTAAGCCCTTTGGGTTCAGGGAAAAAAAGGGATCTTAGGAGGCAGTATGTGAAACGGGCCTGGCTCTGAGTCCTGGGAGCATATGCTTCCACTTCTCATATGCGCTTGTGCATTTCCACTTGAAGTTTCCTTAATACCTGGTCGGTTAGTAGTTAGTAATGTCAGTAACATGCATTAATTGTAATGCATCTCAGCTATCCAATTGAGAGGGAGGGGAAAAGTTTGTGTTCATATGTGAGCCAAAACATAAGACAGGAAATCAAACAATATCCAGGGCTGTATCCGTCTCCACAGTAGTTCCTATTTCTACTCCTTATCTTTGTTTTTTTCATAGACTGTATTGTCTTTTAGCACACTATATACGTTACTTGTTTTTTCTCCATCTACACTAATGAAACAAAAATTCCATGAGGACAGTGATTTTTGTCTGTTTAGTTTACTGAAGTATCCACAACACATAGAATAAATAGTGGCTGATACATGGTAGATGCTAAATAGATATTTGTTGAATAAAGGAGCCATGGTGAGCAGCTAGAATAAGAGAAGCTCAATGAAACTGGAAAATCAGGAGACAAAGTTGAGGACAGGTTTAACCTGTCAGAAGATTCTTCTTCTGTTGCAAGAATTTGAAAGATTAGAATGTCCGGGTTTTTGTTGTTTTTTTTTTTAAGAAATTTATTTCACTTCTCACTTGTTCTGGAAGTTCTCTATAACAGGATGACTCCTCCAATTCTTATCTCTTCGACAGAGACAAGCAATCCTCCTGCCTAAGTTTCTCCTTTTCTTATCTCTGCCCAGTGGCAATATCCTCACCACACAGAATGTCTGAAGCACAAAATCACCCATATTCTCATAGCAGCCCATCTCCAGCATCTGTGGGAAGATGACCTTCTGAATATCATGTTGAAAATGGCATGGATGGTTAGCTGTGTGAGATACCAACATTAAAGATAGATTTTGGAAACACAGTTGGGCCACCCGTAGGATCCATTAGGGAGGCAGACAACTTCCTAAGCGGTATTATTTGAGGATTCCTGAAAGGTCTCCAAAAAACTTAGCTCTGACCTTGCTTCTGATTCAAAAAGACAGATTAAGCATAAACCAGAATATTTCCTTCCCCCAAGATTTTACTTTATTATTATATACAAATATGATATTTTAAACATCATAAACATGTAATAGAACTTTTAAAAAAGAGTACAGCAACCGAATGGAAACACTGAGAAAACACAAACAGAAAAAGATCAAGGCAGACTACGAGAGTTTCTAGTTAAAATAGTAAATTAAAACTGCATCACAAAAATACAATGGAGAAAAGTAAGCAAAGAGGGAGATATGGAATGCTAAAAGGAGGGTTATAAGTGATAAAAGTGAAAATAGAGAAAAACAGTAAATTTTTTAAGACTTGTATCACAAACTCTTCCTCTCCTGGTAACTATGAAAATGAGATTAAAATAGCAAAAGCAATCACCTAAAGCAACTATAATAGGTAATGGCTACAATCTACTTCAATAAACTTCAAAGCCTAAAATCAAAGAAACAGAAGACCTGGAGCAGGCAGAGAGGTGCAGCACAGCAGCACCTGGATACTCACCTGATTCTGCCCCTCACAGGAATGCCTACAGGTGGGTCAAAGAAATCCCAAGAATCCTCACTAACAGCGCCAATCCTTGAGTTACTCTGACTGAAGGGACGCCCTCGTTTGTTTTCTTTCCTGACTGAGGAGAAGTGGAAACTACTGGGAAAAACTATCGAGAAGGGAGAAGGACAACTAGAAAGCTTTCTCTAAGTTGGGGAAGCCATTAGAAGCCAGAGTTCTCCCACACCGGGAATGAGCTACATCCCACCATTCGGTGAAGGGTAACCTGGCGATAGATGCAGGGTCATCTGGTTCTTCAATTTCTTCTTTTAATCATTGAATCCCCAGATTTCACCTGCACACATGACTGCCCAGAATAGACTGCATTTACTCCCTCCCCACCTGCTCTGTGATCATGAGACTGTCTCAGCCAATCATGTGAGAGAAGTGATGCTTGAAACTCAGGTTCATGACTTTAAAAGGGGGAGGGAGAGGGGGAGGGGAGTGGGTAAAAGACCATGTTTTTTATCAGCTAAAGTTGAACAGTCACCAAAGTTTCTATCCTGAAGTTTTGAGAAGGGTGTGTCACGATTTGCAGAAGAAACGTTTGAGTTGTGGCAAATAGGTGACCAGTTCTTCTAACACGACAGCATACCTGCCCACACTGCACTGAGTGTTCAACAGTTTTTGACCCAAAACAGCATGACCTACATGCCCCATCCTCCTTTTTCAAAGTTGTCCCAAGCGACTTTTTTTGTCTAACAAAAAATTTTGGTTTTTTTCTAACAAAGACTGAGCACCAACCAAGAAAATCTTGCCTTCTTTCTTTCTCATTTTCTTGCACAATAATAAGTCAGGTAGAATGAGAAGAGAGTCAGGAATTACACACTATCGATCAGAGCAAAGAGAAGATCCAGGCAGAATGGTTTCAAGAATAAACAGGATTTTAAAAATCATCTCAGCACCAGGAAAACAAATAATTGCAAACACAAAACATCATGAACAAAACCAAGTAACACACTCTAGAAAAAAACATAAATCAAGAAACAAAAAGAATTTATTAATAATGACTTGATGCTAAATATAGAACATGAATATAGTAAATAAAAACTTATAGTTAGACAATAAAAATAACAGGATATGACAAAAAGAGGGTTTGAAAGCTTACAACAAATTTGAGAAACCAAATGACATTATTACAGGTTTAACAGATAACTTGAGAACAAACAAAATACTGCTGAAACTAGAATTACTAACATAAGAGGAAAGATTTGAGATCATTATTATAACTGCAAGTAAAAAAATATTAAAGTGGCGACCCCTTCAATTTCCCTCCCACTGTGGGAGCTTTTTTCTGTTTTCTCAATAAGTCCTGCTTTCTCAAAATAAAATAAAATAATATATATAAGCAATTTGATTAACAGTAATATAAATGGAAGAAAAAAAGCAATCCAACATAAAGATACTTTGTGTCCCTAAATTAAAGAATCCACCTAAGTAAAGAAGACATATTGAGAGACGTAATACAAGAAAATATTTTTGAAATAAAAATGATACTTAATCTATTTTTAAATACTTAAAATACTTTTGGCATAAAAATGATACTTTCAGTAGCAGCTTGAGTACTCACTGAATTTTTTTTTAAAGGATATCTACCCGTGTCTTTTATTTTTGAATAGCATCCTAAATTGGCATAGTTTTTCCTGGTATCACATTTTATTTCCCTCGAAATTTTGTAGAGTTTATTCCATTGTTTTAGATGGTGTCTTATATGCTACTCCTGGGCTCATGTGATCCTCCCTACTCAGCCTCCTGAGTAGCTGGAACTACAGGTGTGCACCTGTAGTTGGAAATACTGTGTTTCAGGAAAATACAATCTAGAATAGATCATATGGAAATACTGGGTTTCAGGAAAATACGATCTAGAATAGTCAGCACTGAACTGTATGCTAGTTAGGCTGCTGAACTATTAGAATGTTGAGCTGAAGAATGTTTTAAGGCCAGAGGCACGGTGGCTTATGCCTATAATCTCAGCACTTTGGGAGGTCAAGATGAGAGGATTGCTTCAGTCCAGGAGTTCAAGATCAACCTGGGAAGCAGAGCAAGACCTTGTCTGTACAAAAAAAAATCAAAAAAATTAGCTGGGCATGGTGGTGCGCGCCTGTGGTTCCAGTTACTCAGGAGACTGAGGAGAGAGGATCGCATGAGCCCAGGAGTAGCATACAAGACACCATCTAAAACAATGAAATAAAGTCTACAAAATTTCAAGGGAAAGAAAATGTGATACCAAGAAAAACTCTGCCAATTTAGGATGCTATTCAAAAATAAAAGATACGGGTAGATATCCTTTAAAAAAATATTCAGTGAGTACTCGAGCTGCTACTGAAAGAACTGCTTGACGATCAAATTCAGACAATTCAGAGATGAATGGAAAATATGAAAGCCCAAGAAAAGAGAAAGTGGTAAAAGGATGCAGTCAGGCTACATGAGAATTAGATTTACACTACAGAATTTGAACACTATAAATTTGAATAATGTAAAAATAATAGTATATCTCATGCATCTATATGTGGATGTGAGGAGACTGAGGTGAGAGGAAGTAAGATATTGCCGATGTTCCCTTCCTTCCAATGTCCTCTCTTTCAGTGCAAGAATTCAGTCTTACTGTCTTAAATTAAAACAACTGTTTGTTTTTCTAATGACCCTAACTCCTCAAACATTTTCCTAATCTCCTCTGTTGAACATAAAGCAATCTTTTAGTAAGATGGGTGAATATTTGAAATATTGTAAATCTTAAAGAATCATTTTTGCAGTTCAACATCTTTTTCTTTTTACTTTAATTTTTTTGTTACCTTTAAGTAAAATTAAAGTTGATAATTTTTTCATTAAAATTGCATCTATAATATAATTCATTTACATAAAAATGACTATTCATCTACCCAAACATTTATCAGTGTAAATAAGACCTTTAAATCACTACCTTAATAGTAGGAATATTGGTGAGTGTTACTTTTTTACCTGTATTTTTCTGTACTTTTAAAATTTTCTGGGCCAGGCTCAGTGGCTCAGTCTATAATCCCAGCACTTTGGGAGGTGGAGGCAAGAGGACTGCCTGAGCCCACGGGTTTGAGACAAGCCTGGGCAACTTGGTGAGACCTCATCTCTACAATAAATCACAAAAACTCGCCGAGCGTGGTGACATGTTTCTATAGTTCCAGCTACTTGGAGGGCTGAGGCAGAAGGACAACCTGAGCCCAAGAGGTCGAATCTGCAGTGGCTGTGAGTGTGCTGCTGCACTCCTGCAGCCTGGGCGACAAGAGTGAGTGAGACACCTACTCAAAAAAAAAAAATTACTGTAATACAAGAAAGAAACTGGCATCAGATTGATGGAAAAGAAATAGATGTGCCAAGGCAATTTATTGAAGAGTACTATGTGCTTGTTTTATTACAGTTTTTTTCTTTTCCCCTCGTTTTAAGCAGGAAGCCAGCTTTGTAATTCCTTGCCTCTAGCATTTTTGCTAGAAGACAAGCAGCTGAAGTCAACTTCGTAAAAACATAAATCCATTGAAAAATTAATGTCAAGTATCTCACTGTGAGTGAGAAGAGGAAAATAACTGCAAAGGCAAAGAATGATGGGACTGAAATTCCCTCAGACTGGAGATGGAAGGAAATTTCTGGGTTCCGTATGCCCTATGCTGGGACCTAAGGAAGGAGGTGAAATCCAGCGGCTGAGTCTCCTTGTCTGCCTAAAATTTCTCACGCCCTGAGGGTGGAAAAATGAGAGAATTTCAAAACAAAATTCAAATTAATATTTATTACTTATTAAATAAATAAATCTTATTTTTAAAATAACTGAAAACATTTTTCTAAGTTTAAATTATGTGCATCAGCTCTCCTCTGAAAGCACTTGGATTATTAAGAAGATGCTGTATTCGCTAATCAAAACATTGGTAGGAATTGGTTTATCTCATTATCCTCATCCTACTTACTACCAATGAGTGAGAGTGTGACTCTCAGAGAATGGTGCATCAGGCCAAGAAGACATTCTGAAAAGGGAAGATGCAGAACATATTGTGGTGTGTTGTCTGAGCCAGGAAGAGGAAATAGCCCTGGAGTTAAAGAAACCTGGGTAAAAGAAAGAGACTCCACAAACGAAAAGGGGACATGAAAACCAAAACCAAATTGCCAACCCAGGTGCAGTGGCTTACCCCTATAATCCTAGCACTATGGGGGCCAAGGAAGAAGGATCGCTTGAGGATAGGAGTTCAAGACCAACCTGGGCAACATAGCGAGACCCTGTCTCTACAAAAAATAATTCATCGGGGGGCAGGGGGTGCAGAAGATGCCTGTAGTCCCAGCTACCCAGGAGACTGAAGCAAGAGGATCATTGAATCCAGGAGTTAAGTGTTACAGTAAGCTATGATCATGCCTCTGCATTCCAGCCTGGGTGACAGAGACTAACCCTGTCTTAATAATAATAATAATTGTCTCATTTCTGAAACAGGTCCTACTAGGCAGATGAGTTTTTTCAAACCAATAAGTTGTCAGTCTTCAATAGGATCACATAGTGTCTAGGTATTGGAATGACCTGGCCCACAATGTGAACGCATTGAGTTGAGAAGTGCGTGTGGGATGAATGACTGAACAGGAGCATAATCCACAGAGTACAAAGCAACATGAAGTGGGGTCTAGATGGCTATACCGGGCTGACCAATGCTATGGACCTGCATTCATCACAATAAAGCAGCAACTGTTCATAGCAACACCCAAATACTAAGGACCTCAATAGCATCTCAACTTTAGAAACCACCCTAGAAGCAACTTGCTCTAGAAAGGAGATACTTGTGCCAGTAGATCAGGTTCAGACCTGCCTTTCTTTATTGGGGTCCCACAAATGTCACACTCACTCTCTGTCAGTATATACTTGAGATCCTTGGGCTGGCTGGCCCTTTAGACTATCTTACAAGTCAAAAGAAAATACTGTATCAGTCAATCTCATTCCGTTGTCTCACCACCACTGTCAAATCCCTGGCAGCATTTAAGCCTTCAAAGGTCATCTTGAAAGTGGTGTTACTTGTCCCTTCATCCAACAATGGCACCCCACAAACTCATTCTAGTCTGTAACTCCTGCTTGCAAGTTCTTGCATTTACACATGTTTAGCTTATGGAAGAAATATAACAGGCAAAGTTCTTTGCAGTTAAGCACCTTAGAAAAGGAGCCTTTTGAAAGGAAATAATATTATTAGGTCCAATTTTCCTATCATGTTCTGAATTCCCTTTGAAGTCAGCAGATGTCCTCTGTGGAGTCACCCAAGCACAGTGCTGTGTCCACTTATAATGTGCATGCCAGTCTCAGGAGCCAGTCTTCAGTCTTGGGGTGCAGGAAGACAGAGCAAACATCTTTAAAATACGGATTTACAGATTGGCATCTACAAGTGCAAAATATTCTTTTTCTGAAATCACAAGTTAAAGTGCACCTCTTCGTGCAGAACAGTTGATTTGTCATGCTGTGATGCAGTCACTTTAGACCGTTACTGTAAGCTCCAGAGAGCACGTTCTGCAAAGCACACATCACATGCTACCATTAAGCACCCCTAGCCCATTCCTGGCAGTAAGCTGGGCAGAAACCATAAGAGAAAAAAGCTGCAAACGCAATGATCTATTATTGATATAACCTAGCATGCTATAGATCTTGAAAGTCAAATAATTTCATTTCACTTCTGAAATACATAAAAGATTGTTAGGCGAAGTAAAGCAACGCAAAATTGTTCATATTTATGTAGCAATGCCTCAGTCAATTCAGTCACTTCCCACACCTAGTTAGTCACAAGTATCTTGAATGATCTGCCTTGCACGAGCCTCATTTCTAGGTTCATTCACTTCTACTTGAGCAGCGGTGATCAATTTCCTTATTGAACTTTGTATTAACTCTTCATAACTCATGCTAACTTGCAAACCAACGCAGACTATTCTAAATCAATATATTCATATTACCTTATACAAAAGGAGGATGGAAACCAGAAATGCATCAAGATAATTCAATGTAGGTGTGTTCTTTGCATTTGTTCTGATCAATTATGTTCAAGATACCACTTGGGATAGTGGAGAGGACAAAGGCTTTGGCCTCAGGCGAACTGAGTATTTATCTTCCTTCTTTCCTCCCTCCCTTCCTTCCTCCCTCCCTTTCTTCCTTCTTTTCTTCTTTCCTTTCTTCTTTCTTTGCTCCGTTCCTCTCTCCGTCCCTCCGCCCCTTCCTTTCTTCCTCTCTCCCTTCCTTCCCTCCATTCTCCCATTATATTCATTAAGAATCCATCTGCATAAGTTGTTATGTGACATAAAAAAGGCATATAAGGTCCAGGTTGTGCCCACTGGAGATTTGTAGATTTGTGCAGAAAATATGAGTGACAGGAAGAAGCTATAGCATGGGCTTTGAAATATCACTTGACCAAAACCATATAGTTCACTCACTATACAGTTTTGTTCAAGTTACTTAACTTGACTGAGCCTCAGTTAACTCATCAATAAAAATTAAGATATTACTATATGAATAAAGGACTGGTTGTGAAGACTACATTGGTAGTATATCTAAAACACTCACAAATTGCACACGACTTTTTTTTTTTAGAAAAATTCTAGCCTTGAAACAGAAAACTTGAGTACAAAGTTGTTGGGGTTTTTTTGTTGTTTTGTTTTGTTTTTTGAGATGAGGTCTCACTATGTTGCCATGGCTGGACTCAAATTCCTGGGCTCAAGCATTCCTCTTGCCTTCAAGTAGCTGTGACTACAAGTGCATGCCACCATATCTGGCTTGAGCTGGGGACAACTTCTGATTCTGCTACAGGTGCAACACTGAAGCAGTCAGGTAACCTCTCCAGGTCCCCAAAACCCCCTTGATGTAAGGACAGAGTTGAATTCGCTGATCTGCAACACTTCCTTCCCTCCTAAAAATTACTTGTATTTATTCCAATGGAGATAGACTAGAGATTATGGCAGAAGAATGACTTAGGTTTATTAGATTAATTTGGTAGTCATTTGATAGGGGTGCATGTACAGTTAGGAGAAAAAGACAAGGATATCTGTTAGGAAAAAGTCTGGAAAACCTGAGAGGTGATCATGGGAAAGAAAAGAATTGATGGGGGGGTGCATCATATAGGCGAAATATGAAGAAATTCAGAGGCAATGGAGACAAGAGCTCAAGATGATGACTATTTTTTATCTTGGCTGACTGGAAGTCTGGCAGCATCAGCCATTCTAAAAAGAACATCAGAAGTGGTAGCTAATTTGTAGGAAAAGAAAACAGGGAAAATTTTAAACATCCTGAATTTGAGATAGCACCAAAACCTCCTTGCATTCCACTTTCTACTTTTTAAAATGTAAAATGAATCATCAAACATCCCCCTGATTTTAAATGTTCAAATTTCCCAAATTACTATCATCATGAAGCCCAGTCACTTTTCCTGGTCTGGTAAGCCTCCACTCCTGGTCTTTACACCCTTCCCTGTTCGTCTCCCACAGTGACCCTGGGCTCCGCAACTGACTAGCAAATGGCAGTTTGATTAGCACTTACACATGGGCACTATCCTTTGGGCAGCAGCCACCATGCCGTCAAGAAGCTCCAGCAAGACGAATGTATGGTGCAAGTTCATGCAGCCAGGGACCCCAGAGGACAGGGGACCAGCTTGGAAGTTACAGCTCAGCTGAACTCTCAGGTAAATGAAGCCCATGTATGATCTCAGCTACCCCGAGTGGAGCAGAAGAACCAGCCGTGGACTCAATCAACCTATTGAATTGCCAGAAATAATAAGTCATTCTTGTATTAATCCACTAAGATTGGGGATAGTTTGTTACACAGCCATAGATAACAGAAACCTATAGTCTATAAATTCTGCATGATCTGAGGCCTTATACATAAAATAATGCAGCCATAGTAACACAAGAATAACTGGGCTTTTCATCTCTTTTGCTTCAACACGTGCTCACTGGGGTCCAGGGCGATGCTGATCTTTCAATGACTCAGAAGAGTCAAAAGCACTGTAAGGCTCTTTCTTTCCTTAGAAAGTTCTCGGTGGCATGTCCCATTTACCTAGTTGCCTCCTGTTAATTGTTCAGGTCTCAATTTTTTAAATAGATGTTTTAATTTTCTTAGTGACAGAGTCTCACAATGTTGCTCAAGCTGGTCTCAAACTCCTGGCTTCAAATGATTCTCCTGCGTTGGTCTCCTAAAGCACTGAGATTACAGGCATGAGACACCACACCAGGTTTTGGGCCCCAATTTAAATATTACTTCCTCCTAGAGGCCTTCCCAGCCCTCTCATCCCACATCATGTTTATTATAATTTTAATTATATATGTATCTGAGTGACCATTTATGTCTACCCCCCCACTGAGACTTGAGAGCAGGGCAGACAGTGAGAATGTGGACTACGGCAGCAGTCCCCAACCTTTTTGGCATCAGGGAGCGGTTTCATGGAAGACAATTTTTCCACAGACCAGTGGATGGGGCGTTGGGGAGATGGTTTCAGGATGATCCAAGAGTATTACATTTATTGTGCACCTTATTTCTGTTATTATTACATTGTAATATATAATGAAATAATAATTATTAAATTACTATTTTGATATGAGTCTGCAAGCAATTGATTTGTTATGGTCTCTGTGCTGTCCAATCTCACTGCTCATGTTAATCTGTGTTTACAGATGGCTTCCCAGCACAAGCATCACCCTCTCAGCTCCACCTCAGATCATCAGGCATTAGATTCTCATAAGGAGCATGCAACCTAGATCCCTCACATTTGCAGTTCATATTAAGGTTCGCACTCTTATGAGAATCTAATGCTGCAACTGAGCTGGTAGAATGTGGAGCCCAGGCAGTAATGCGAACGATGGGGAGTGGCTACAAATATGGATGAAGCTTTGCTCATTTGCCTGCCACTCACCTCCTGCTGTGTGGCCTGGTTCCTAACAGATCACAGACTGGTATCTATCTGTGGCCCAGGGTTTGGGGACCCCAGGTCTAGAGCTCAGGAAGGTTGATGCAGAGAGATGGAATGAGAAACAACCTGCATGGAGGTGCTCTACTTGACAGGTTGGTGTAGTGCAGATAGTAGGTGAGTCATGAGACCCAGGGCTCTGAGAGCAGGCAGGATTTGAAGAAGCAAGAGACTAGGAGTTTCCATGAAGTATGGCAGGCCATGAGAGCAGCTGGTTTCAGGGTTGGGGGCTGAGGAGTAGGAACCTAATTCTCAGGAAGAGACTAGAACTTGTTTCAGTCAAGTCCCTACCCTTCAGAGAGTCTTTCTTCCTTGGGTATCTCATTAACAATAGCTCCATGAGCCCCCAACCCACATACAAGGGGAGTCTCAAAAAACACCAGAATTATTTTTTTGGAGGGCAGCTCCCTTGTAATACAGGCTTCCCGCACTAGGTAAGTGTTCTAGGAACTCATCAGCATCAGTGTATCAGCTAGTGTTGTGAGAGGCTGCATTTGACCTCAGCAAAATACTTTTTTGGAGATTCTTTCAACGAATTTGCCCATTTCATGATTTGTTTACGAGTGCACCTTCCCACATGGCATTGAGTATTCAGCAGTTTTTGACTAAAAACATCATGACTTCCATACCCCATCCAATCTTGTCCCGAGCCACATTTTTTTTGTTTCTCCAGATGGAAAAGGTCTACAAAGGGAAATGTTTTAGCCAATGTGGAAAAGATGAAAAACAAAACAAAACAAAAAAATGGCAGAAGCACTAAAAGGCATCAAAATTCCCGAGTGCAAAACTGTTCTGAGCAGTGGAAAAAAATATCCCGATAGGTGTATTGCATCACACAGAGAGTACTTTGAAGATGACTGAAGTTTAAACATGTAAGAATAAATATGCAATTTTTTATAAATAAATTCCGGGATTTGGGGGTTCCCCCTCATACAGTGAAATTCCCCTCATCTGCCCCTCCCAAGTCTCTCCTGAGTGCACAACATTGCTTCTGCTGAATTCTCCATCCTTCTGGAATCTCACGTCCAGTACCTGATCTCTTCGTACCGCATCCCACCACAACTGCTAAAGAAGCAACACTACCTAAATTGGGAACACATCGCCTTTCGTTTGATTCCCCCAAGTAAACTTGTACACAGTACTGTATATAGCAGGGTTTTCCTTAAAGGTTGGGAGTAAAGTGTGTGTGTTTTGAAATGGGGTATGAGAAAGTTGGCACGAGAGTTATTAAAAGCCATATTGTCAGCCAGGCTCGGTGGCTCAGCCTGTAATCCCACGCCTTTGGGAAGCTGAGGTGAGTGGATTGCCTAAGCCCGCGGGTTCGAGACCCACCTGGGCGGCGAGACCTCATCTCTACAATAAACCAAAAAATCAGCCGGGCGTGGTAGCGCATGCTTGTCGTTCCAGCCACTTGGAAGGCTGAGGTAGAAGGATCAGTGGAGCCCAGCAGGTCAATGCTGGGATGGCCGAGAGCATGCCACTGCGTTCCAGCCTGGGTGATGGAGTGAGACTCCAACTCAAAAAAATAAAAAATAAAAATTACCATGTGCCTGGTACTATGGATTTCTTTTTAACTGCCTTAAAACTTTATTCTTTCATTAGCCATCATGGCAAAAGGTATTCACATTAAGACTCAGGGCAAGGACAGAGATCCCAAAACAGATGTATTTTCCTGAATTTATCAGGCAAAGCAAAATTTAAACCATGCTGGAACCACTCCAATTCTGGCCACAACCTAACTCTACCAGGCATCCTAAGTCACCCTGACTGGAAACTGGCTTCACTTCATCCAAGGTCCTAGTTGGAGGGTGTTCATGGCTTCTTCAGGTTGGAGCATCCCTCACTCCTGCTCCTGGCCGTGCCATCCAGTCAGGAGCCAAAATCACAACGTTGGTGAGGCCTGAAGATTCCAGAGCCTTCAGCTCAAACGTGGTCCTTCTCACCTGCTCCATGTAAGGGATTCGAGATCCCTCTGGGCCAAACATGGCATCCAGCAGCCACGTCTGGACCTAAAACACCTCTGGATCTTCTGGGTCTTCAGAAACTTTCACCCACAGTGGGATATCTCCATGGTCTGGGAGCATTTCCATCTTGTGACCCTCAAGGCCAACCACTCTCCTATGGAAGCTAGGCCTACTTGTGCCCTGAGTTGCCAAACGCAGTAAGTCTCATGTTTGGTACTATTTTAAGCACTTCCTATGCGTGTATTAGTCCATCCTTACAACAAGCCTATGAGTTAGATATCACCATCATCGTCAGCACTCGTCAAGTGAAAAACTGAGACACAAGGGGATAAGAATGTAACCAAGACGGCCCAGCAGGCATGCGGTAGAGGTAGGAGTCGGAGACAAGCAGCCTGACTCCAGACCCATGCTGTATGCCACCCCTAATCATCTACACCAGAGACCCTTATTCCTTCTTTTTCTGGCCTTTCAGACCCCAAACTGAAAGCTCTTCTCACTTTTGGCATCCAGCAATTCAGCCTTTTTTGTCTTGTCCCAGCCTAAACCCATGGTCTTGTTTAAGCCACAGCGAGGTCTGGGGCCTTTGGCCGTTAACCTCTCTCTGCGGTTCTTCCTTGGAGGGAAGATTTCACCTAGTTCTTGCTCTCCTTCAGCAGAACAGCCTTCTTCCCAAGGTGCCCCGGTCTCTGCTCCAAAGCCAGCGTCAAGCAAACAGCTACCAAGACACAAGGAGCAAGTGAAGGTGCCTTGGTGTCCCTGTTTCCTAGAACTGTAACCAGACTATCACCTACTTCAATCTGAATATACACAACTTGATTACAGCTGACTTGCAGCTGCACCAACCATTCATTTTCACCAGAAATATGCCGTCCCCTGGAGTTCATTATTTGACCTGCACCAGTGGGGAGGAATCAAGGTACTATCATTAAAATTTTTTTTTTCAAGTCAGAATTTATTTCTGTTACCTAGACAGGATGAAGTGACATGATCATAGCTCACTTCAGTCTCAAACTCCCAGGCTCAAACAATTAGTCTACCTCAGTTTCCCGAATAACTGGGACTACAGGTGCCTTCCAACAGGCTGATTTTTTATTTTATTTTTTTTGTTGCCCAGGATGGCCTTGAACCCTTGGTCTCAAACAGTCCTCCCTCTTTGGCCTCCCAAAGTGTTGGGATTACAAGCATAAGACACCACCCCCAGCCCGAACCTTGAAGTAAAAATTTTTAAAAACTCTGTTAATGTCTGTAGCTGTCATTTTTCAATTATTTTATAGCTTTACATTTCTGTGACCTTTGCTCATTTTCCATTTTTATTTCCTAACAACCTTGTTTGGGATCTGTGATTCCTTTTTTGACAGAGAAAACACAAATAGTTACCACCTGACCCGGTTCATCTAATACATCCTGGCCAAGGCAGGAATGAACCCAGTTTCTTCCAGAGAAACCCAACTCTCAAAATTCGCTACTACTTGTTTCAACGTCCTTTTGCCCTAAACCCTGTCTCAAGGATTAATCATTTCCATTTCTGTCCAGTTCCAGGAGGAGTTGTTAGTGAGACACAGAATAAAGTGGAGAGTAGGATTTCAGAGGGAACTAGAAGGAAAATTCCGGAATCTTATAATAGTAAATCATGGCGAGGTGATCATGTAAGTTACCAAAATCTTAGAGGCTCACATTTCATTAATTCTTCAAGAAATAGTATCAGAATATGATGCAGTCCTCATGGGGTTGAAAATTCATCATTTCCTGTTAAAGAGTAACGGCTTTTATTTATTTGGTGCCATTTTATCTGCATGCTGTTCTAATATGTGAAGATAAAAATACATTGGCGGGATCACTGCAGTTAGAGAAGACTTGGGAGTATGTGGTCCTTTATAGTAGTCACGTGGATAAGTTCTTCAGATGATACCACAGAGCACTTTTACCTCCTTATACAAAGATTCTCAGGAAACCAGTCTGTGGTCATCTTACTCCAAACATGAAGGAAATGTGGACAAAATGTTGTGGAGGAAACACAGTAACTGTAATTAGCAGACTGATTAAAGAAATGAAACAAGAAAGAAAAGCCCTTCCCCAAGAGTCTCCTAAGAAATCTTCATTATTTAAGCTATTTCTATAAAAAATTTTTAAAATTCTACAGACTAATGTTTTTGGAAAATGCTATGCACAACTACATTCTCTTAAAGAATCACAATGAAACTTACCATATTAAAAACATAAAGTACACTTTAGTTCAGCAGTCCCCTAATTTATTTACCCATAGAATTTTTTTTGCATGTCCTACCCTGATTATGTCTCCATTCTAAGAAATGGTTAGATAGTAATAGAATAAAAAATATATTTGGTTGTGTGAATGAACATCAGGGCATGTTATGGTTGGAAAGTTTGCCCCAAGAGATAAAGAAGTGGTCCATTGAGATACTTCAGCCTTGTTGAACAAATAAAGAGACTTCCCCCACCATCCTCCCAAAAAGTCTCAGAGCAGTATTGACAGGCATACTGAGATATACAGGAATCTTAGGCAAGAACTCTTGACCAGAATTGACAACTTGGCCCACATCTGTCCCTCCTCCACTTTAAAACTTTCTTTCAATAAATTCTTTCCATTTATTTCAATAAATTCTTTATGCGAATGTGTCTGGCAATATCGCTCATCATCTTCTTGCTTAATCACCCTGATTGCCTCTGTTGTATGTTCATATCCTTAAGCTAAACAATTCAGACAGCCCTTTCTTCTTTTCTGACTGTGACAATGTATCCCAACTGAGCCATTTCTGCCTCTCTGGTCACCTTCCCATCTCCAGAGAGCACCCTCTGTACATTAATCCTCTGGTTAAATATTGATAGCAAGTCTCTGCCTTAATGTTTACTTTGTTGCTCCATTATTGCTACATGCAGGGTGATTATTTGTTTCTGCCTTTTCAGCCTGTTTAATCAGGACTAAGTCAACGTTCCCTATGTTTAACCTTCTTGCCCAATCATTGTTGGAGGGTGTTTTGGAGAATGTTCTAAAATAGCTCCGAAAGCATTCTATATGCTGGTGTATGCCCCGTCACAGCCAGTAGGGGTCAGAAGGGCTTTTCTCTCTGGGGCCAAGTGACTGGTAGGGAGAAAGAAGGCCTTGAAGGCACTGTCTTGGGTGGAACATCTCTCTTTGAACAGTCTCCTAAACGAAGCCTAGAGATATTTAGAAATACTCCTAAACCTGGCAGTATTTGTACTTTTAAATGAAATGTTGGTCCCGGAGTTCTTGTAGTGTCCAACAAAAACAGCCATATGAGTGTCAGAGAGAATCTCCGCCAAAAATATAGAGACCTATGTGCCATCCCTAATCTTGGTAAGATTCTATGGGAGATTCGTGGCCAAGTCACTGAATGTTCTCCAACTGTTTCGGCTGTTCACAGGGTCATGTGGAAGCGCTAAGTGATAAGTGAGCAGAAGAGTCTTTGAAAATATACTATTTTCCATACTAAAGAAAGATGCATTAAAGCACAGAATTGTAAATATCTTCCTTGAAGTCAAGCAAATCATTCTCTGTGATCAGAATGGTGTGGTGAGATTCTTCAACCCTCAACTCCAAACTAAAAACTGCAACCCCCTCCCTCAGCAGAAAAGCCACCATTGCTTATGTGTATTTTAAGAAGCAGCAATGATTAAATGTTAGACACCATTTGTGTTGCTATCAAAAAAAAAAAAGACTGAACAGGTGTGCTTGAAGCTGTTTCCAAGCCCTGGTTCCATTTTGATCATCATAGACTTCAGAAGTCTCTTCCTCACCCTCCACACCCAGCAGAACAAAAGCAAAGAAGAAGGGAATCTTCCAGAAGATGATGATCTGATTCCCAACAATAGAGTATCAGGCAATTTAAAGACTTTAGATAACATAGGTATTACATGTACATACATGGCTTAAAGTTTCCTTAGTGGTGACTGATAAGGCAAATATCCCTTTGCATTGATGGAGAAAGAGACAGTCTAACTTTTCCAGCAATTTCCAGGTGGTTCCTTCCACTTTAAGTCCTGGGGAACTTGAGGCTTCTGTGGCATTAGTGATATCTGTAGTCATAGAAACTACCATCTGAATTCCTAGGTTCTGACTAGTCTGCTTATTTTATGTTTGACCTGCCATTCAATGGTTTTTGAGTATTTGACATTCCTCTAAAATGCCATATTCTGTCACATTGCCATGATTTTGACAAATGCTTGGAATACTCTTTCTCCCCATCCCTGCTTCCTTCTCCTTCAGTGACTGCCTTGGAATTTTCCACTCATTTTTGGAGCCACGCTCAAATTTCCCATTCAGTGAGAGCCTTCCTCGTCCGCGCAAGTGAGAGAGAGTTGCCATCTATGTTGCCGGAGGGCCCTGTTCAGACTCTATTTACAGCAACATCACATTGCCTTTATAATTCTTTATTTATTTTCTTATTGGTCAGGCTACAGTCAATGAAATAAAGCCCTTCCTGGGTAGTTCAATAGGAAGAATTTAATGGAATAAACCAGTTGCAAAAGCGTTGAGAGGGTGGTTTAGAGAAAGAGGGGACAATGAGACCTCCATGATTTTCATTTCACTAGGAAGCTGTTAGCAGTCACAGGGCTGAGGAAAAAAGGTAAAATACAAGCTGTTACCAGAACCCAGAGGTCAGAGCTCCCTGGCCAGATCTAGTCCAAGGGAACAGGAACCACTGGGACACCCCATGAAGCAGAGAGAGATGAGGTTATCTTTCTGGACATCTACCCAATACTCATCCTCCAACCTCCAGCCAGTGATCCCACTGCCTTAAACATGACCCAAAGCTCATTGTCAAGGGGGCTGGGAAATGTGGCTTTTGGGGAAGGGTCTAGGATTGGATCTGAAAGCAAAGAAGCAAGTGACTGTCTTCCAGTCCTATCTCCCTCGGTAGGCAGTGTGTTTCATTCTGACATCTCCAGCACAAGGAAGATACTACATGAGATTGTTGAGTGAAGTACTGACAGAGTGAGATCTGTTTTCTTGTATTCTTGTGGAAGGAGCATTTGCCTTTTTAGAAAAATAGCACCAATCTTCTTAGCCTATCTTAAACCACTTTCTTTTTTTCTTAATCTATGGTATTTCCATCTTTGTTGGCTCTTCATGGTTTCCACATTGCAGAGTTCCCAGAAAAAAAGAAGTGCTGATAATCTTGTTTAAAATTTGCACTGAGTCCAGTTGTCTGTTCCCAAGGGCCCTGCTCTGTAAGCCAGTCAGGCTAAGAAAGGAACTTCTTTGCTATCAGACACTTTTTCATTCTTTTCATTATCATTTCACCAGCACAGCACATAATGAGGTCCTGAAGTAGCAGATAGGGAGTTTATTTCTCAGTCAAGTGGCTGAACTTGTAGCTGCCAGATCATGTACCATTATCTATAATTACTTCATGGATATTCCACAAAGATAATTTTCTTGGTAGAATTAAAAAAAAAAAAAAAAAAAAGTCAGGCCTTTCTGATGACTTTGATTAAGCCCAGGCAAAAGCAAGAGGAGTTGGTGTTGATACCTAAGAGGGTATGTTTCTCTTCTCTAGGATAAAACTATGAGGCCTCTGCCCTAGCTATGAAGTCACCTTCCATAAAGCAACTTTGTGGATGAGCATTTGATAAAGCTCTTTGATAAAACCCTTTGATAAAGCCCATCAGATGAGGACTACCAGGAACACATCTATGGCCAAAAAAGTTAGGTTTATTAATTTACTACGACAAGAGGATCAAAACACACAGGAACTACAGGGCATCTTACTAAGAAGGAGTTGGAGGGGGCTCGTCATGGGGACTGGGCTCATGTAGAATGATTTTTAAGACAGACTAGGGAAGGAGGACAAGTTCTACATTGAATGCTGCCATGAAGCAGAGGCAGTTAGAAACTGGGTACACAGCAGGAGGAGGAAGAATGAATGGGGCTGAGGGAGTCATTGGGAAAGAAGCTTCCATTTAGATAAGAAAACAGCAACTGCTAGGAAGGACATCCTGGTGCATCTGTGGAGTGATATAGCCTTGGGAGACATGCTGTTTATGGGGCCTTGGCCATGTCCCATCAGAAACATTTTTTTGTTTTCTCATAGAGACTGTTAGGAACATCACAGTCTGATTACCATCAGGTTTAAGTCATGAACTCAGGTCCTGTTGCCTTGGAAACTGCAATGGTAAGATAACTGCAGAATGTTGTGTGCAAACCCCTTATCGCCTGGCTTGAACCCAAGGCTACTTTTCTATGTCAAAGCGACCTACAAGCCTGGTTCCTCCACAAGAGTGGGCTGCCTGCTCCCAAGGTGATTCAAACAGCACAGTGTCTCATACTGTGGGATATTAGGAAACACAGTTTTCCAGTATAATTTCACTGAGGTCAGTCAACAAAAGCAGGTTCACACCTACCTCCCTACCCAGGCTCACCTGAACTTGCATCAGACTCACTGCTCTAGCTACTGGGTGCACTGGAAATATGGTTACATTTTTACTCAAAAGAAGTACAGACAGTGAGGATTTTAAAATTTCTCTCTCTCTCTCTTTTGGGTGGGGACAAGGTCTTGCTATGTTGCCCAGGCCGGCTTCAAACTCCTGGGTTCAAGTGATCCTTCCGCCTCAACCTCCCAACTAGCTTGGATTACAGGCATGCGCCATCACACCCAGCTTAAGACTTTTATGTCTTTTTAACACCTTTTTGTCTCCAGAACCGGGCACAGTGCCTGACACAAAGTAAGTTCCCAATAAATGCTTGTGGAATGAAAATTTAAAGGATAAGGACTATTTGGGAATGAAAAAGGACTTGAACCCTTTGCTCCCACTGTGGATAATTCACTCTGCGTATTTACTGTGTTTGTTGCAGTGACCAAGTTCCTTTTTCTGTAGAAAGTTCCACTCCAACACCACGTGGATAGGAAGGCAAGTGTATTGGCAGCTGTGCCCTCTAGGTGTGGCCCTTGCTGCAAGTAAACATACAATATGGTTTTTTTTCTACCATTCAGATCCATAAGGCGATATACCACAAGTGATCAGAACTTTCAGCAGTGTTTCTCTGAGTGTGGTCCACAAACCACCTGCACCAGAATCACCTGAGATGTTTACTTTAAAAAATGCAAATTCCCACCTCCACCCCAGATCAGCTGAATTGGAAACTAGCACTGGAGACAGAGGCATTCAGTGTTCACAAGCTCCCCGCACGATGTTTGTGCATGCTGAAATTTGAAAATCACTGATCTGCACAGTGTGGTGTTTTGTTTTTTGTTTTGTTTTCCTGCACCATCTCCTCATTTAATAAATCAACAGAAATGTGTCAATGTCTGACATTCGCTCACTTGTCCTCATCCGCCATTTACCGTTTCAGGCACAGAGGTAACTGTACTGAAGAAACATTCAAGGCATCCAGTAAAGTCATCTGTCAAGGCTATTTGCCCCAAACCAAGAAAGATTTTCTTTGACTTTGTTTAGAACAACAACAACAAAAAACTGCATCATACTCCCTGACCAGCAACCAGAATTGCTAATATTTACAAGATAAGCTGTTTTCCCGGGTTGCTTCTCAGAGGGTGGGGCTGGTTGGGAGTGGGAAGAGAAATATGCCTAATTGTGCCACACCAGTTTTTGTTTCCCCCACTCCCCCATCCACTTTCCACCTCTCAGGCTCTCAGCAGATAGCTCAGTGCTGAGCCTGGTACCCTGGCCATTGCTGAATCTCCAGCAGACTCAGCCTCTCCCCCAGCACTGGTCACGGTGGGAGCTAAAGCAGGAAGAACTCCAGATCACCTGAGCCCTGGAGAGTCTGCTTCTCCCATCACTACCAGACATCAGTGATATTCCCGTGATGAGTAGGCTCTCACCTGCTCAAAGGCTGGTGGGGTGAGAGCGTCAGGATATGGGCCATCACCTGGGGCAAACTGACCAATAAAGAACAAGATGGGCACGGCTGTCATCCCTGGGCCACTTTCAGATCCTCTGTTTCTTCATTTACTGTCAAATGTAAGTGTAGAATAAAGACACTTGCTGATACATAGGTACTCAAATTTTTCATTTCCTTAAAGCTATTGGAGGACGTGATCTTGCCAAATAAGAGAGTAAACCAAGAAACAGGAAGTCACAGGATCTAGAACACATGGGCACAGAAACAGAATGGCAAAAAAAAGTTGAACCATTTCTCTGAATTCCTCTGCTACTGCAAGATCTCTCTAAGCACTGTACGAAAGAACAGATGAGCTGAAATCACTTTTTTAAAAAAATTAGGGTCTCACTCTGTTACCCAGGCTGGAGTGTAGTGGCACATCATGACTCAATGCAGCCTCGACTTCTCAGGCTCAGGCAAACCTTCCACCTCAGCCTCCCTAGTAGCTGGGACTAAGGCACACACCACCCTGCATGGCTAATCTTTTTTTTTTTTTTTAATTTTTTTGTAGAGACAAGGTCTCACAGTGTTGCCAAGGCTGACCTCCAACTCCTGGGCTCAAGCAATCCTCCTGCATCAGCTTCCCAAAGTGCTGGGATTACAGGCATGAGAGTCACTGCACCTGGCTGAAAACACTCCGAAAAAGTGTTTGATAACACAGATTCTTTCTTAGTCTGATTGGCCTACAGAGCAGGGCCTGAGGGAACAAATAATCTTCCATGAACGTAGTGCAGACTGCAACAAGATTACCAGTATATTCATATTGATCATTAAGCAGAGCATAGAATTTTAGGTTGGAAATCATTTTCCCTTGGCATGTGGAATGCATTGGCCCACTGTCTTCTGGTTACAGTGTTGCTACAGGGAAGTTCAATGCTATTCTCATTCCCATTCCTCTGTAGGGGAGCTGATTTTTGGAATCTTTTATGGTCATTTCATCATCGCAGGTTCCATGATGCTAAGTCTCTATGTGGGCCTGTTTGTTCTCAGCACAGCACGGGCCCTTTCAATCTAGACACTTGTGTCCTTTAGCTCTGGGACATGTTCTTGTATTCATCTTGTAGTAATTCTATGCACTCTATTTTCTTCTTTTCTGTTTCTGAGACACCTATCAGTCAGAACTTGGACTTTCTTATTCAATCACAATTTCTCAGTTCATTGTTATTCTCTATTTGTCCTTTTATCATCTTTAAAAATCTGAGAGAGAGTCTTATTTTCTCCTCTATCCTTTCTAATAAAATGTTGGTAGAAGGGGCATTCTAGTTTTCATCTCCACGATCTCTTTTTTGTTCTCTGATTATTCCCTTTTCTTTTTCTTTTTAAAATTATGGTTAAATACAACCAAAAAATTGCCATTTTAGTCATTTTTAAGAGCACAATTCAGTGACATTAAGTACATTCACAATGTTGTACAATCACCACCACTAGCAATTTGCAGATTTTTTTTATCATTCCGTAGGAAAATTCTATACCCATTAAACAACTTTGCATTCTTCCCTCTCCCCTGCTCCTGTAAATCACGATTTTACTTTCTGTCTCTATGAACTTGACTTCTCTAAGTACCTCATAGAAGTGGAATCATACAATATTTGTCCTCTTGCTTGTGCCTGGCTTATTTTAACTAGCATATATTCAAGGTTCATCCATGTTGTAGCATGTATCAGAATTTCATTCCTTTTTTTTGTTTGTTTTTGAGAAAGCAGGATTTATTGAGAGGACAGAAGAGCTCCCACAGTGGGAGGGAACCCTAAGGGGTTGCCCTGATTCCTTTCTAAGACTGAAAAATGTCCCATTATTTACACCACAGTGTATCTATCCATTTACCATCAGTGAACGTTTGTGCCGTATCTACCTTTTGGCTGTTGGCAATAATGTGGTTATAAACATAGGTGTCCAAATATCTGTTCAAGTTCCTGCTTTTAATTCTTTTGGATAAATACCCAGAAGTGGAATTGCTGGATCACGTAGTCACTCTGTTTAATTTTTTTTTTAAACATATTTTTTATTTCAAAATTTTGGGGTACAGTTAAGGGTTAGGTATACAAATATGCCTCGTTCAGGCACTCTTGTTTAATATTTTTTAAGGATCAGCCATACGTTTTCCACAATGACTGCACCATTTTATTTATTTATTTATTTTGAGTTGAAGCCTCACTCCATTGTCCAGGCTGGAATGGCAATGCTCACAGCCACCCCAGCATTCAGCATTGACCCACTGGGCTCAGGTGATCCTTCTGCCTCAGCCTTCCAAATAGCCAGAACTACAGGCACACACTACCATCCCCAACTAATTTTCTAATTTATTGTAGAGGTGAGGTTTCATCAATTTGCCTAGGCTGTTCTCGAACCCATGGGCTCAGGCAATCCTCTCACCTCGACCTCCCAGAGTGCTGGGATTACAGGCTTGAGCCACCGTACCCGGCTGACTACACCATTTTATATTCCTACCAGCAATGGGCAAGTGTTCCAATTTCTCCACATCCTTTCCAACCAACATTTTTTCTTTTCTGGGGTTTTTTTATTTGCTTGATTTTAGTTTGGTTTTTGGTTTTTTTGGTTTTGAGAAAGCCAGATTTATTGAGAGGACAGAAAAGCTCCCACAGTGGGAAGGGATCCAAGAGGGTTGCCCTAATTTGGTTTTTTATAACAGCCATCTCAGGTTCCATTTTCCCAAAGAAGAATGAAGGCAAGTTATTTAGGCACCTCCCCTTTCTTTTATTTTTTAATTAATTAATTTATTTATTATAAAGATGTGGGGTACAATTCAAGGTTAGGTATATAAACATTGATCATGCAGGTACCCTTGTTGATGAGGTATGCCCCTCCCGCTAATGTAAACTTTCTACTAGCTTCCTTATTTCAGCACCACTTCTAGCTAGCTAGGTTCCAAAGACACATCTTGTGCCAGCAGGTTCTGAGCCTCCCTGAGTCTCCAGAGGCAAATCATCTCACCTCTATATAGTCTCTTTTCAAGGATCTGGGCTGGGCACGGTGGCAGATGCCTATAATTCCAGCACTTTGGGAGGCCGAGGTGAGAGGATTGCCTGAGCCCACGGGTTCAAGACCAGCCCATGACAATTGTCTTACCAAAGACAATTTGGTAAGACCTTATTTCTACAATAAATCTGAAAATTAGCCATGCATGGTAGCACATACCTGTATTTCCAGCTACTTGGAAGGCTGAGGCAGAAGAATCTCCTGAGTCCAGCAGGTCGAGGCTGCAGAGGTCATGAACGTGCCACACTGCACTCCAATCTGGGCAACAGAGTGAGACTCCAACTCAAAAAAAAAAAAAAAGAATCTGGGTCCCAGCTGCCTCTTCTCCTAAGTCATTGCCACCTCGAACAGCTTCTCATTTCCCAGGAATTTATTGTAATTCCTTGTCCACTGATGTCTTCTATCACTTTTGAGCGTCAACATCTTTTTTATTCCGTTGTTAGAAACTTGAGAGGGAAAGAGAGACAGATGAAGTCAATTTATATTGCCTCACCAGAAGTCCCTACTGTCTTTCTTGGTATTCCTGCATGTTGTTTTCTTTGTGATTGCCGTAATTCAGCATTTCCCAGAGGATGTTTTGAGGAACGGTGATTACAAGGGTTCTTAATAAAGATGTATAAAGAAAGGCTCCCGTGGCCATATAAGCAAGGAAAATGTTACACTACAGCGTCCTACACCAATACCAATATCTTTCAGACAACTTGGGTAGTACTCTTCAAGAAACTCCTTCCAAGCCGGCTTTAACTCCACATAAGAAAACCGTTCTCATTGCATTATGACACACCTCTCTTGTAAATACAAGCACACACATACATCTATATTATACTCAGCTTACATGTCTACCTTATTCCTCAGATTTGGCTCTAAATTACTGTAGAGCCAAAATGCTTCACAGACTATGCCTCCATTTCTGTAGAAAGAGTCCAAGCATGTTTTGAGTAATGCCATAGCATGAATCTACTTGCTATGTACTTGGATAAGTACTTGGAAAGGGACAGCACACAATGGAACACAGAAGCCCTGTTTATGATTATGTTTAAAGTCTTTTAATTCTATGACTCCATCTTATATACTCAAATGAGGCACATCCTGTAGCGTGGCTTCCAACTTCCTGAAAACAAGGATTCATCTCCCCAAATGACCAATGAAGTCTTCGCCCTTGACAGGCATCAAAACCATCAGGGCTTTGGGCTTCTGTTTTCTTTATTCTTTCTGTTAAGCTTCCTATGAAGTTGTCCCACATTTGATGTGTTCTTTGTTCAAATACCACTCATTCTCTGCCAATTTAGAAAAACATGCTTTAGTTCTACTGCTACAGCTGAAAGGAAGGATAAAAGAGGGTCTGGGATTTTTTTCAAGAGTAGGTGGAAAGAGGCATTTCCAAAGGCACCCAGCGATTTTCTCCATTCCCAATTTTGACGTTTCTTTCATGGTTTGTCTCTTTTCTGAGGAAAGACGCTTCTCGGATGCCAAAATGCCACTTGTTACAAATGCAGTCAGCGTCCCTGAAACACTCATAGGGTAACTTTGTGATCTGCTGAAGTGTCTGGCTGACACACTGTGCAGCTCAGCTGCCAGGACCCTAAATGAATGCCGATTACAATTAAATGCAAATTAGTTGCAGCAGTACATACATAATTTCTTCAGCTGCCTCCATACTCCAAGGCACAAATGCCATTCCAGACTGTTATAATTAATTGCCCCCAGATAAGTGTATGGAAAGAATGTCCCTATCATTTCATCTTTCATCGTTGATTTACCCATCTGACATGGGGAACATGTCGTTAACCAGTTAGGCAGTTTAATTAGGTTAATTGCCACAGCCACCAGTATGCTGTGGCAGTCACTAGACTCTTTGTGGCCCACCTATCTTGTCTTTATGCACTGCCACACACACACATACACTGAGCTGCGGGTGAAACCAGACACGTATCCTGCAGCATGGGAACCCTGTTGTTCCAGTTGAGTTCAGTGTTGCTCTGGTGCTCAGCACAATGCCCAGCACGTAGTGGGTGCTCATTAAATTTGTTAAATAAATGGACGAAGAAACGCTCTAGGGCCTTACTTTCATCACTGTGATGCTTTACTTGCACAGGAAGTCAGAGAAGCTCCATGAATGAGGGAGTCAAGGGATATGATGAGAAAATAACTGGTGGGGACAAAGCCTATGCCCCAATGTCCACTGTGCTACATCTCTGCAACTGCCAAGCTGTGCCCAAGGTCTGCATGGCCTGGTCAGGTTCCCTTGGAATGAGTTAAGGGTAGAGAGTGTCAGAACATCAGAGCACCATCTGGGAACCACGTGGTCACCCTTTCCCTTCAAGTAGAGACTCAAGAGTTCACAGCATGGTGCTGCTGTCACTGCCAACACCCCACAAAGTGTCTTTGCAGATGTCTCCATTTGACCAGCGTGCATTACAATGGGCCTATTCATGAAATAAAAAAGCTTCTTTTTGCATGTGGCAGAGGTCACTCACTACAACCAACATAGGCTTTTCTGCCATCATTGTCACTTGGAAGTGGCTGCTCAGATAGGGTTGTATATTCTAACTCATCTTGCATCTAGGTGGCCTCATGCGACTAGTTCTCACCAAAGGAATTATGACAGATTGAGCTCTATTGAGTCTGCCACAAGAATAAGTCCCATTTCACATGGTCTTATAATGAGATGTTGCAGTCTTGAATCAAGCAGGGGGTCTATGTCCTCACCCCTTTAATCTGAGAGGGCTTGTGAGGTTTATTGGCCAAGTGACAAAAGGTGACACACCTTGCACCCAGACCTCTTGGGACACCCGCCCTTGACACCCAGTCACCCTGCTGTGAGGCAGCCTACTAGCCACATGGAAAGTCCAGTCATGAGTGTTCTGGCTACTGTCCCAGCTAACATACAAGCAGACACCAGTCTTTGATGGAGAGATGTGTGAGTCGGCCAACACGAGAGCCCCAGCCTTCAAGCAATCTTAAGAGACTCCAAGAGGAACAGAAGCAAGCTGTCCCCACCCAACCCTGCCCAAATTGCAAATTCATGAGCAAAACAAATGTTGTCATTGTTGTAAGTCAATAAATTTAGGGCAATTTGTTAAGCACAAACAAAAAGCCAATAAAAATGATCAGTGTCACATCCAGTCTACAGCATTCAGAAAGTGGGGATGCCAGCCCCACACTCTCTCTTTCCCCAAGGCCCTTGGGGCAGCAAGACCACAAGACGGACAGAGCCAAGTATCCTGATTGCCACACAGTGGCAAGTCTTCCACCAACTGAAAATACTTGCGTCAAACTGTGCAGGAGCTAGAAATAAATTCCTATTGTACAAAGTCATTAAAATTTAACAGTTTATATTTTTACAGCATCTAGAATTACCCTAACTAATTCAACTCCTTTTTTTCTAATCTGTCCTGAATCTTCTATTCTTACTAGGATCCTTCTCTCCTTTAATTTTCCACTTGTGTGAGTCATACTAACTGTTGTCACTTGGATTTCTGTTCAGTTATCCTCACACCAAGAGATGCACATTGTGGTCTGTCAAAAAGGTAATACTTACAAACTTTGACTCCCCTGGGTGATGTTTAGTCAGGGGGCAAAGAAAAGGCAGGGCCTCTATCTTCTATCCCTCCTCCTCTACAACACTTCAACACCTCAATGACATGGACAGCATCAGCCTAGGACAAAAAGAAAGAGAGAGAGAGACAGAGGGAGAAAGCCAACATAGGGCAGTGGACCAGATCTCCGAGTTTCACTCCAGATGATGCTGAAACCCTTCCCAAGTGGATCTTGTGGGGTAGACCATGTTGATGAACTGGACATTTCATAAACAGTTTGGATGGAGCAGATAAATCTCTAACTCCCATGGGCTCCTGTGCCAGATAGAGGGGCTAAGAAAATTTGAGACTCAGGGCAGCACCTGCCCTTGACCCCTGCATCCCAGGACCCAGCTCCTTCCCCAAAGCACTGAGGGATCTGGGTCTAGTGTTTGTTTTTTTAGTTCTCCATGAAAAAGAACCTTCCCACTTCCCTGCTTCTGAAGAGACACAGGCCACCAAATGCTCCCAGATAATAATGCAACATCCAATAGCATCATTCCTGACACTTGGGGACACAAAAGCAGGGAATACTTGCTTTTGTTTTATTTTCTTTGAGACAGGGTGTCTCGCTGTCACACAAGCTGACATGCAGTAGTGAGATCACGACTCACTGCAGCCTTAGCCTCAAACTCCTGGGCTCACGTGATCCTCCCACCTCAGCTTCTTGGGTAGCTAGGGCTACACGCATGTGTAGCCTGTGCCTAGCCTGTTTTTTGCTTTAATGTTTCATAGAGACTAAGTCTCGCTATTTTGCCCAAACTGATCTCAAACTCCTAGCCTCAATCAAGCGATCCTCCCACTGTGTAAACCACTGTGGCTAGACTCATTTTTAAATACTAGTTGGTGCTACAGGAGATGGAGGATGGACTTCCACGAGTGTCTTTTCAGTATTGCAGGATTCTGAGAGACCCCAAAAGAGACCCCCTTGCCCTTTGCCTAATATTAAAATTCACTTTCTAACCGGAAACACATTTGGAAAAAATGGAGAAATTCTTCTGGGAGCTCACATTAAGTTCATGATACCCTGAATGGGAAATCTTGGTGTGAACCATGGCGTTCTAGGGAGTAACTTTCAGAATGTTCAGCATAAAATATGGTCAACATAAAATATCAGTGCCCTGACCTAATCCCTCACCCATGCATCTCCCTAACACCAAGGGACCTGCCCCACAAACATCGACAGCTTCCTACTGATGGTAATAGCTCTACTTCTTGTAACTACTTAAAACTTTCTTTGCTTCATTT
The DNA here is from genome assembly GCF_000164805.1 of Carlito syrichta. Classification (NCBI taxonomy): domain Eukaryota; kingdom Metazoa; phylum Chordata; class Mammalia; order Primates; family Tarsiidae; genus Carlito; species Carlito syrichta. Next base: position 393,280 of record NW_007224976.1, read on the forward strand.
TTAATTTTCTTTTCCCCAAAGCTGAATGGCAGCTTCCCAGGGGGAAATTATAACCCGAGATAAAAGAGCTTTACCACTAAAGGAAAAAGTACAATTGAAAATACACCTGGTTCCTGTTTATGTTTTGAATTCCAATAAGAACTCAATTCATCTGTGGATTCCAAATCCCCAGAACTTGCAACTCCCTGCCATTTGGGGGTGTAATCACAAACAAATGAGGGCTGTGGGGTCTGCTGTATAGCCAGTCCAGAAATGGGTACAGAATGGGTTCGTGGGCCACTTCCTCCAAATGGGCTGTGGAAGAATTTTTTTGTTTTGTTTTTTTGTGCTTCAGAGACCCCAGAGTAGAATTCAGCATTTCACAGTTCATTCCTAAGTTGAACAAGCCCCTTTTCTATGGGGAACTCAAGAATGTTAAAGATTCCCTCATCTCAACATAGTTTTGAGCCTGGTCTAATCCCTTATCTCTTCACCCGCTTGGCTCATGCTGTTTTAATTTCAGTGGAACAGCCAGCCTCTGAGATCCCTGGCTCTGGCCTCCTCTATTCAATGGTCCCTCTGGGCCTCTGGGCTTCATGTCCTCAATGGAGATCTTGTGAGATAATGTTTCCAAATTTGTTTTCCAGAGCCTCAACCCCTGGGAGCAGACTAGCCTGGGTTTTGTCAGTCTCCTCCCACCACCCCCCCTTCTCTTTCTCCCTCTCCTCCCCCACCCCTCCTCCACCAGCAGCTCCTTCCCCACGTCTCCATCACTCACTGCTAACCTCAGAGAAGCTACTAGGCTTTTTTGGTGGTGGTGCTGAGCTAGTAAGACCCAGAGGTGCCAAAAGCCAATTTCTAGTTTCCAGATTCCTCCATCTCTCACTAGTCCCTGACAGATTTGAGGATTCTCAAGACTTTGTCAATGCAGGAAACCTCTCTTCACCCATTCCCGTCCTTGGAGATCTTCCTCAAAGGACCAGCCCCTGTTGACAAGACTATTTTTCTTCTTGGTAAGGGAACTAGACCTGATCTGCCTTTGTGCTATACAGCACTGCTAAACACATGGTGGCCTCAACAAACCCCCAGGACTAAGTGAAATTCTCACTCCACTTCTGATATCCCAGTGGCCTGAAAAAATCTGTGGGGACAGGAGAGGGCTGTCTTCCTAGGTGGCCCACCCTCCAGTGTGGTCCCCTCCCTTCCTATAGACCCAGGCCCTATGACCACTCCCTGGATTGCGGGGCATGCAATAGCATCTGCTGAAGTGAATGAACTGAGATCCTTGACAAATCCACACTCTCGAGCAAATCAGATGAAGAGGCACAAAACTCAAGGATGGATCACGTTATGCTTCAGGATCAGGGCTGCTTGGGACCCAGGCCCACAGGCTGTAGGATTTTATTAGACCTTCAAGTTATGATCAGGTTTCCCATCGGACCCTCCACTCGCTGATCAGCATACTCCATGTATAGGAGCTGTCAGAGTCTTACAGTCACAAAGGGAATGAAGGATGGAGAATTCCAACAGCATGTTTCCCAGATGCAGACACTCACACCCAGAGTACACGATTTGCAAAAAGTCACATTGGAGTCATTCATGTACTGGATTCAGGAAGCACTTTGGAATCAGATGCTAGGAGCCATGGAATGAGAACTCCCAGAGAACTCCCTGTCCTCAAGGAAGTCCCTATCTAATCAGGACATGAGCTTCCAATCCTGGCTTCTCCCACATTCAGGCCCCAACCCAGACCCGAGGCCCAGCAACACCTGAGTGCACTTTCATTAGGCATCACAGACGCTCGGAGTTGGAGAATCCTTAAAATGTGCACAGAATGGGATGTGAGGATGAGGAGGAGCAGATGGGCCATACAGAAGGATAGAAGGGCAGGCAGAACCAGGGGAGTGAAGTAATGAATTTATTCATTCATTCAGCATATTTTGGGAGAGTCTGTCATGTGCCAGCACCTATCCTGGGTGCTGGGACCATGGCAGCGAACAACACAGATTTTAAAATCCTCATTCCCATGCAGATGGTGGACCTTGATCTCCTTGTATAGCATCCAGATTGGTGAAGAAATGAGAGAGGGAAAGTACTACGGTTTGAATGCTTATGCCCTCCGAAACCGAATGGACTAATCCATCCAGGGGTTAATAAGTTATCATAAGAGGAAGGACTGGTGGCTCATAAAGAGGAAAAGAGATCTGAGTAGCACACTCAACCCCCTCGCCATGTGACTTCCTGTTCCACCCCCAGAACTCTGCAGAGTGTCCCCACCTGCAAGAAGGCCCTTACCAGATGCAGCCCCTCAACCTTAGACTTCTCAGACTCTGGACGACATACATTCTTTTTCCTTATAAGCTATTTATTTTCAGATATTATTTTATCAGGAACAGAAAATGGGCTAAGACAGAAAAGGGTATCCAAGGACAGGGACTAGCAATGCAAGATGAGAGAGGCTTAAGAGGTGAATGAAGAATGGCTCTACTAAGCAAGGATGAGGGAGGGTAGTAGATACATGGAGGGTAAGTGAGTCCAGACTGAGGCTTCTGCTGCAGGTGCTGAGAAGGAATGGTGGGAGGAAGAGGAGGAAGAACCGAAGGAACAGGGAGCTTAAGATATGGGCTGCAAAGTGCATCGTGGATGATGACAAGATCCAGATTGTGACTGTGGCACGTTGCCTTGCAATGGAAGAAAAGCTCAGGGTGGCAGGAGCAGCTTTCAGAGAAGGCGAGTCCATGATCTGCCCATCCACCTCAAAGGAAATAACACACAGTCCTGTTTTTGCACCTTGCAACCAAGGAAAGGACAAATTGCTATCAACTGTGAAATAAAACTAACCATTATTACCACTTCAAGAATTTGGGGTTTGTTTTCTTTCTCTTTGAACGAATGTAACCATGGACAGATATGTGTGTATCTCAGTTTCCCTCAGAAAAACCAAGCTGTTGATAAATTTCCTTAACAAAGTATCTTCTCTCCTGTAACTAGTATGAAATTGAAAGAATTTTCTAGCAAGTACCCACTTATTCCATGTTCTATTCCTCTAGCTACCTGAGTAGGGTGATTATTTTTGGTTATACCAAGAATGTCAGTCTTGACCTAGGGAAGTTTTATGTACCTAAAATCCCCTGAAATATGCAGGTTTGCCATTACAATGTGTCCTGAAAATAATACACTGATAAACTCCATGCTCTTCCTTGAATATTTGTTAAAGTCTGGTTCTTAATTGTAGCTTTGCATAGCAAACAATGGTTACACAAGTTTCTTGATGATGTTTGGTGTGTTTTGCTTTGCCTTATTTTATAAATTAGATTGTGGTTTCTAAAATGCCTTGAATTCCTTCAGGGACTTACGCTATTTGTGTAGATGAATATCTCTACCCATTAGACCTGGAAGCTGATGCTAAAACTGCTGACCAAAAGACAGAGGCATCTGTAACCCTTATCTCCCCAGAAGCTACTGTTAAGAAGATAAAAATAACTGAAGGACCAAATTTACAATCACAACAACATTTGGTGCTAGCGTCAGTGCGGTTTCTTTGCCAGGGCTCTGTGGCCTCGCCCTCACTGGTTCCCCAGTGTGCCTGAATGTATAAGGGACCCACTAAGGGCGGGACCTTATGTGTGTAGCACAGAGGAGAGTTGGGAGGTCCGTGTTTGCATCTTTGGTCTCCCACTTGTGTCAACCCTTCAGTTTCCCCAGGACCTCAACAGAATGCAAAGAGAAAGGCATTCCTTCCCCTTCCTCACTTCTCCAATAATCTGGACCCCATGTAAGGAGATCAAGGCCCCAAGCAACAGAGTTGTTTTTTGTTTTAAATCTGGTTTTGTTCACCACCATGGTCCCCGCACTCAGGAGAGGGACTAGCACATGACAGGCTCTTCTACATATCCACGGAGGGAATGAATTAATCCATTACTTCACTCCCTTCATTCTGCCCACCCTTCTCTACTTCCCACTGCATGGCCCAGCTGCTCCTCCTCATCCCCCCATCCCACTTGCATTTTTCAGGAGTCTCCAACTCCAAGTGGGCCTCAGGATGATCTGTGCTGTCTAAAGTGCACTCTAGGTCTAGCCCTGGAAATTCTCATTCAGGTCTGGGCTGGGGACCAGGTGTGGGAGAGGCCAGGTTTACAAGCTTGTATCCCTGATTAGACAGGGACTTCCCTGAGAACAGAAACTGTATCTCTAGGAGTTCTCACCCCCTGGCTCCAGTACCTGTTTCATAAGTGCTATGTCTAAGTTCCAGCACAGAGCATGTGGTAACCAACGGTGGCTGTGCACCCAATACCCTCCCAATATCTACAGACCTTCTCCCCAGACTGTCTGAATCCTGAGTGATGCTAGATCTTGTAGTCCACAGAGGCACTTTACCCATTTTACTCCAAAACATCTCCCACGGAGGAAGATCCCCTAGGCTCCAGAGGATCTGGCCTACAGGAAGTACAAGGGAATTCCTGACTTCAGCATCCCTTAAGCTATGGACATGGGGTCCACTTTGGGACACAGGCACTCCCCGCCTCCCCAATGCCCATATAGGAAGTGGAGCTGCATTCTCTTAGTTCAGGTCTGTCACCCCAGGGGCTCAGGAGTGCAGCAATGAATCCCAAAGTCCTCTTCACTGCTCCTCCTAGAGGGCCCTGGGACCTCAAGTGGTGGCAGAACAAACATTCTGGCCGAACACCCTAGCACCCTGAAGCAATACAGTAGCATGTACACGGGCCCGAGTAGTCCTGGAAACAAAGTTTTGTCCCTGTGATCTGTACAATTTTCAGAAGGAAGATAGCATGTTTTATAGGAAACCGCATGGGACTTGGAAACCTGGGATCATGGTTTGAGATTCATCCCCTGCTTTTGCTGGCTTTGTGACCTAGGTCAGTTCACTTAGTTTCTCTCAATTATAGTTCCCTCATCTGCAAAAGAGCATATTAGAAATAAAGTTTTTGTCAGAATTACACACAAATGTAAAGGTCTTTGTAAATATTGAAAAAATTAGTCTACATCAGAACATAGGTGAGCCTCCGGTACTGATTACTGATTAATCCATGTTTACCTTCCCTCCTCTGAAATCCATGCCTCAACCCCTGGCTCATATCACTGTGCTGTTCAACAAAAAGGAAGTATAAGAGACATGCCTTCCTATTTTAACATCCTGACAAATTACTTAATGGAAGGCAGAGAAGGCAGTGACTGGAGTGAAACAGGCTTCACAGCAAGTTGCAGATCGCCGAGTTTCCCAGGTCTGCCTCCAGTTTCCATGGAGAGGCTGCGCTGGGAGCACACACCTGTCTCCTGCCGTGTTGCATCCGAGTCAGCTCTTGATTTTACATTCACAGGCTTTCTCTTAGAACATTCCCACTCTGCTACTACATGACCCTCTCTTGTGCAGAGGAGTTTGCCACGAACTACTAATCAACATGGGTCTGTGCACATAATTGCATCGTGTTTGAGGCTTGGCACATCGACACAAATAGCTTTGATTAGGTTCAGTCTCTCTTAATAGTTGTGTCTGCCAAGGGAGGCTAGACTTGAGCTTAGACTAAACCAATTAGTGGCAAGACCCCCAACTCTCCCGCCTTTCTGCTCTGCCCCTGCATCAATGCCCAAATTTGTAGCATGAACAACCTGCATGATGGCTGTGCCAAGTTCTGAGCCAGGACTTTCAAAGCCCTGCCTGGCTGCTGCCACCTACGGCCTGCACGGAGTCTGGCTTCCTCTGCTAAAAACCACCTTTAATGTAAGGTGGCCCTCTGAGGGTTTCCACAACTTATATCTCAGGTGAACGTTGGCCTCTAATACTCACCCAGGAGAGCCAAGTTGCATAATGTTTTTAAAAACGTTCTTTTAGTTATGTAATAGTCTTTAAACTGAATATGTAAAAGTCCCAAGTTTTAGATTAGTACCAAGAAGCAGCACTGGCAAAAGTGGAGCTCTGGGGGGGTGTCAGCTGGCAGATCATCTGGAAATGAAGGTGGCTGCCTAGCCGCCGCCAGTCCCTTTGAGCTGGCTGGGCCTCTGAGTAGGGACTCTAGAGATGACTGGTTATCTCCTGTTTGTTGGAGCTCATTGACTGGAAAACATTACTGGGTATCGAACTGGCACAACTCTGTCTTGAAATGATTCATCTTACACAAGTAGGGTGAGTCACAGCACTGCCACCTCACAGCCATAGGCCCCAGGTGCGAGATTGTATTACCTTGCTTAAAGTTCAGGCTTCATCCCAGTGGGATTCAAGGCGGCCTATCCCCACTTCCTTTATTAGGAAGGAGGTGATGAAGGTGGATGGCGATTTTACCGCCAGGGGATGGGAGATTCTACTACCTGTCTCTTATTCATGATTTCTGACAGAGATTTGGCAAGTCTGTGGGTGCTTTTGCACCTTGCTTACAGCCAGAGTTGTCTATAACACTTAGAGAAGTTATTTTTTTTTCTTATTTGGTCACTAGATTCCAGCTCCAAAACCACAGAAGATAGACTCTCAATGACCAGCATCTTTCTCCCTCCAAGTAAGAAGGATGGTAGTGGTAGGGTGCATTTTTATTCAGTTAGCTAAAAGGCTTGTGTCTGCTTCTGTTGCCCATAAATTAATGCCCATTGCAATATGCCATGTATAGCATAGGCACAATGTGAGATTAACGTGTCAAAACTAAAGCTTCTGCTTCATCATCAGGCATTTTCCTGTCCAAAGATAGCAAGCAACTGAACAGACCAAGAACAAAGATCTGTGGATCATGTAACATAACAGCAGCAAAATCAAGTTAGTTGTGACAAAGGAAACACATGCAGTCCCCAGCTAAGATGAGCCGCAGCTGGACTGAAGGCTCCCGTGGCTCTGCAGAGAATGAGTGAGGGTTCTGTGGAAACTGGGAGGGCCATTCAGCACAACCTGGTGGAGTGGACCATGGAGGTGGTCCTGGATTCAGATCTACTAGGGTCTTCTAGGAGTTGGCCAGGTGATGGGCGTGAGCTCAACACTTGCAGCAGCAAATGTGAAAACAGGAAAGAGAAACTATGAGTAGCTCCATCAAATGGCAGAAGTGGGAGCCAGGGTTCTAGAGAGGAAGGCAGCATGAGTCAGGAAGGGTCTGCACCAACTGCATGAAGGATTTTAAGCAGAGGAGCAGCATGATTGGAAGTGAGGTTTCTTTTTTTTTTTTTTTGAGTCGGAGTCTCACTCTGTCACCCAGGCCGAAGTGCAATGGTACACTCACAGTCACTGCGGCCTCAACCTACTGGGTTCAGGTGATCCTTCTGCCTCAGTCTTCCAGGCATGCGCCACAATGTCCGGTTAATTTTTTTGATTTATTGTAGAGATGAGGTCTCACCAGGTTGCCCAGGCTGATCTCGAACCCATGGGTTCAGGCAATCCTCTCACCTCGGCTGCCCAAAGTGCTGGGATTATAGACATAAGCCACCATGCCCAGCCAGAAGTGAGGTTTCTAAAACTCACTCTGCTGGAGGAGGAAAAGAAGGCAAGAGCGGAAGTGGAGAAAGTGGTAGGAAAGCCAGGAGAGAAATGTTCTCACTTATAAGTAGGAGATAAATAATATGTACACATGAGCAGAGAGTGGAATACTAGTCACTGGAGAAGCAGAAGGGTGGGAGGGGCATGAGTAATGAGAAATTACTTAGTGGGTACAATGTGCATTACTTGGGCGATAGCTATGCCAAAAGTCCAGATTTCACCACCATGCAACATAGCCATATACAAAATTGCCCTTGTACCCCTTAAATGTGTGCAAATATTTAAAAAAGAAATGTGTATTACTTGAAGTCCTGGCAATGGTAATAATAATGAAAACAGGCAGAGGAGGTAGATGTTGGAGTTGGTGAAGGGCAGGGGTGTACTTGATCTCCGAGGCTTCTGCCTTGGGCATCAGGGAGACATCAGAGCCAGGCACACAGGATGGGGAGCAGGGAGGGAGGAAGAGGTGATGATGAGTTCCATTTGACACTTGTTGAACTTGAAGCTTTCCCATTGGATGCTGCATGCACACATGTGGGTGGCTGCATGTGTTTGGGTCATTGTAACACCCTCTGTGCTCCACCATCCTGGTCCATGGAAAATTTATCTTCCACAAAACTGGTCCTTGATGCCAAAAAGGTTAGGGACTGTTGATCTAAAGCTTTCTCTGAATTCACACAAACACAGAGGAAATGCATTTGTGCACCCTGTGGAAACGCTCCATAGTTTGTGAGATTAAAAAGACAACAATCTTTAAAATTCCAATATAAATGACTATAGTCAACTTCTAAAAGTTCCATGAAGGAGAAACTGAGTACCATTATACATTCTGACAGAGCTGACTGGTAGTGATTAATTTTGCTACATGTGTAAAAGCATCAAGATTCAGGTAGTCAAGCTATAAATAGTTGACAGTTCCAAATCTGTGAAAAGGCAATCCAGAGACACAAAAAGGTATATGATGACCCATATCCTCAAAGAGTTGGTAATTTTAAAGGACATTCATGAACACACATAGCTGTAACTAAAGGTATATATTTCATAAGTACTGTTAGCCAACTATCAGCCAAACCCCAGGGTGGGAGAGACTAATTCTGACTGGGGTGGTGACAAACCATGAGGGACTTCATGGGCCCAGGGTCACATGAGCTTGAGATGCTCTATGAGTCAGACCAGGCCTTGGAGGACAAGCAGGATTCATTCTAAATTCCACATGGAGTCTTCCCGACATCATGAAATAAAAAGGTCACAATCAAGTCTTAAGTGTTCACGTAGGTCAATCCATATGAAACAGTCATTTTTATAGGTTAAACAAATGGTTGAATATCAGCAATTTCATGGAGTTCAGTCTAATAATCCTGTGTTCTCTGAGGCCTCAGCTGGAAGAACTGTACGCCCCCCAGCCTTCTAAAGAGGTGTGGTGTGTGGTTCACTTCAGCATCTTGACATTAAGTCCTGAAGTTATAACCGCATCAGCCCAATTTGGTTCAGCTTTTAGGTGACAGCGCTAAGTTGTTTTTTCAGTTGCCCTGGACCCCAGGTTGAAGGTCATAAAACCTGAGCGTGCCCAGATGAACCAAGTATGCAACCACAGGGGAACCTAAGTGCTGGGACAGAGACATAGGAACTAAATTAAGAAGTGGACATAGCATGGCAGAATCCAGGATCCAATCAGAACATGCCTCATTACCCTCTGACTATAAAACCAGCCCAAATCCCCAGTTCGAGGAGACAGATGTGAGCATTTCCTCCTGTCTCCTTGTCAGTCGACTAGCAATAAGCCTTTCTCACTGCACAAACCGAATGCTTCATGTTTGTCTTTTTATTGCATGCAGGCAAACAGATCCAATTCAGATCGGTAGCAAAGGAACAACATTCTCCAGAACCCATTCTCTCTCCTGGATCAAATGTATGTGTTTTGAAGCCTATGGACAGTTTTTACAACCCATCATCAGTGCTATCTGCCTTTTCCCCTTCCTTCCCAGTCTTGTGGACATTAAAAGAAAATCAATAGGATTAAGTCACATTTCTGACAGCAAATGCTCCTGACAGGCCTTGCATCCTAAATTCTCACTATAAAAAAGCTCTAAAGCGTCTGCAGCTTCTGGGGAATCCACATTAACTTCTCATCCAATCTTTTGTCGAGTAGATTAATCACAAGAGCTGCCCCATAAACCCAGCCCCACTTTGCAGAAACTTACCCCATGTTGAAAAACTCAGTTTGAACCCAGCCCTGCACCCTGCAGGAGAATCCTCTAAGGCTGGGCTGAGTCAGTCTTTTTGAAGCACATGGGCTCTTTGGAGCTGACTGATTACTGGCGCTGTCAACTGATGAGGATGTAACAATTCCCCGAAGCTGAGGTCATGAACCTAGAGCATATTTTTAAAAATGTATTAGAGAACCATTTCAACATCCGTGTGGGAGTGAGGGAAAAAATTGTTGATAAATAATTTAAATGGTTACATTTTGGCCCTGCCCCAGGACTGTGAACACAACCACAGCATGATGAAGGGATTATTGTGCATAATCTATTAAAATTCACCCCACAAATGACTTTTTTTAAAGGGAGAACCTCATTCCAGAGTTAGAAAGAAAAATGCTTTGGAAACCCAAAGATCTCATAAGCGTTTTCAGACATTACTTCATTGGCCTCTGCAGCCCATTTTATGGCTCCCGTTTGGCTCAGTTCAGGTGCTCCAGCAAAGGAGGGAGGTGGCAAAGGTCACACTCCTGCATTGGCAGAGACATGCCCCACGGAGGATGACACACGCTTCATGACAGCTGAGAGAAAACACTGCCTCAGCAGTCTGGCAAGAGACCCAAACCTGCTTCCCTCCTCTTTCCACGGTGCCAAATGTAGGCAGGAGACAAAAAGAAAAATACTCTTAGGGCTGACTTCTGCAATCAGAGAGTGTGGTGGTGAGGGGCCCAGGACACTCTCATCAGAACGGAGCACCTTGGGTGGGCTGGTGAGAGTTTTTGGAGAGAACTCCAGGCCCTGGGTCATCATTTCAACTAGATCGACCCCAATTATTAAACTGTAGTCCAACTTCCCACTCCTACACAGGAGGAAAGAGAGCCCCGAGGGGCTGAAGGGGCTCTTCGAAGGTCACAAAGGGGGGCGGTTAAAAGCCAAATAGATCTCGTCCAAAAAACTGGGGATGAAAAACTGAGCAAGCAGAAAGGAGATAAATGGAGAAAAAGGGAAGACTGGAAAAAAAAAAGGCAGAAAACAAAGGTTGTAAATGTAGGATGCTTTTGTGTCCCCACCAGTGTGCTTCTGTGTGGCACAGTGGGGGAGGGCACTTGCACCTTGGGAGGTGGGAGGTGTCTCGAGGTATTTGTGAGAAGCCTGAAACACAGTCACTGCTCTTGTAAAAAATGAAAACCTTGGGAATGGAGCACCACACCTTGTCCCAGGGGCAGTGCACACCTGTTCTCAGTCCCAAAAAAGTGGTCCCCATTTTATCAATGAGTGAACTGCTGCTGCCATGCCAGATGATGTCCTCTCCTGCACCCATGCACATCAGCCCATGCCGCAAGGGGGTCATGGATGCCCCGGGTACCTGCCTGGAAGTGCGGGTGGGAAGGCAGGTAAAAGGAACCAGAACAAAAGCCAAGGATGTCTGAGTCCTGGACCACGTGTGATATGATTTCTTCCTTTTTGTGATCCTAAACAAGAATCTTCTACTGAGTTTAAAACAGAAAAAATAAGGCAGCTGAGAGAGAGGTAACATTATCTTCTCCAACATTCTAACCCTAAATGTTCCTTTTTTATCCTGGGATTGAGTGTGGGGCTTTGGTGGGGGGGCGGGGGAGAAAGGGATAGCACTGTTTTTAATTGAGTGATAGATGGTAAAGATTTCCTGGATTTAGGGAACTTGAAGGAAAGAGTAGGCACCAGCACTAGGGTACCGTGTGATGAGGTAGTGTCAGCCTCCCAGGGTGTGAGTGGAGAGGGCACAGGGGACACGCAGCACCAGTCCCCAGTGGGGTCTCCCGCATCACATCATGCTGCTGTTCCCCTCCCTTGGGACACAAACAGCATTTCTCCTGTGGGGGCAGATGTATGGTCAGAAACCAGGTTGAACAGCAAAGAGAAAGTCCTCCAGCCTCTGACTGAGGGTGGCTGCCCAGGGCTGAGGGTGTCAGAGAAGGGCATGGTGGTTAAGAGGGACCCTGAAAGGAAACATTCCATCTTGCTTTGCTTGCTAATTCTTTCTTCTCTGAGACTCTCAAACTAGGTTACACTCTTCCTGAGGTCAAGAGGCGTCTGATTGATGTTCCTCCTTTCTGGAGTCGCAAAGGGAAGTCCCAGGTAGCCCAGCTGTGAGCGTGAGCTAGCAGAGATCTGGGCGTAGCATAGAGCACTGAGAGCAAGAAACAAAAGCTGAAAGTCTGCTTGTCTCTGGCAGGCAGGAAATGTGAACATATCTTCTATTCTGATGTGACCTGGGCAGAACCAGCACACAGGATAGGACCAGCATAGATCGATGCATTACTTCTCGGGAAGACAGACTGAGCAGAATGACAGTGTTTCCTGGAGACTTGTTTTAAGCCCAGAGAAAACTCCAGAAGGGTCAGCTACACCCTCCTCTCCTCCCACTCAAAAAGGACTGGCCGACTCACCTCTGCCCTGACAATAAATTCTGACCCAACTTCCTAAGAATATCTCAGTTCTCAAGAGAGAAATAGGGCACAGACTAAGTAGGAAGCACTAGCATAGTCTCTTTTCATGGAAATGAGCAGGAAACGGAGACAAGGACACAGCTTTTGGAAATAGGTCAAGCAGAGGGAATGGCTTGGAAAATCACCTTCCATTTGCCTTCGAGCCTATTAAACATAAAAGGAAATTCCCAAAGCAAGAGGTGAGATATCTGGTCCCTGTCAATCTCTACAAATAGCCTAGATATTCAGCACTCTTTAGTGATCCCAGGCTGGCCGGCCCTGGATGAGAGCAAGGGAGGAACAAGGCCACCCCTTAAAATTCCTCTACCCGGAGGATTGCACACGTGTGCTCTGATTTTGTTGTCGATGCCAAATTCACAAGGACACATACTCTATTTGAGCATTAGTATTCGTAGTGTACAAGTCACTCCATAGGTATTCCCTGAGTCTTCCTGGTGCTTTGAAAATAATACTCCTATTTACAAGCTTTCTAGGAATGTTTTAAGAAGACCTATCTGCTGATCCCCGACCTCAAGGCCTGTGGTAGTCACCAAGAAAGGCCCCTCTGGCCCAGGAGGAAGCTTTCATTTTTGTGCTTCACAGTCTCCCACGTTCCTTTTGTGCTTTGTCTCCAAGCTCTGATTACGGGGCAGTGCACCTATTAATCTTGAATGGAATAAAGTCTCCGCCACTTCCATTTGAAAAAGAAATAGCTTTGCCTTTTCCATTTGATTGGACTGTATAAAATATTTATAATGCCTTTGGCACCTCCACGCCCCTCTCTCCCATCGATTCTCGCAGCCGGCGCTAAGTGCTCACTTGGAGGAAAGGACTTCCCGTCCATCAGGGACGGGCCCAGGATGACAGCATCCGGGGAGCCCAGCTGCTCCATGTCCGCTGGGTCACCAGCAGAACTCCTGCTGCTCCTGCGGGGGGCTCTTGTGGGCATCCAAACCTCTGCGGCCACTCTGCAGCGTTGCTCCCTTGGGCTCTGAGTTCTTGCTTTTCCACTTCATTTTCCTCTGCTGGTGTGTTCCTCCTACCATCACACACAAACACAACTGAAATCCTTGGGTCTCCTGTGACTTCAGGGGCTAAGCTGGGGCAATTGGGAGAGGGACTGGGCTGGAAGAGTCACTGCAGATCCCCCAGGGACTCTCGCCTCTGGGCAGTTTGACCCACATACAGTAGTTAGATTTTCCAGAGAGAAAAGCACCCAGTTGCTCTTCCTGAGGCTGACTCAGTTTCTTCTTGCCTCTCAAAAGTGACTGCTGGGCTAGGGGCACACCATTGTAATCCCAGTGCTCTAGGAGGCAGAGGCAGGAGGATCACCTGATGCCAGGAGTTTGAGAACAGCCTGGGCAATATAGGGAGACCCTGACTCTCCAAAAAAATTTTAAAATTAGCTGGGTGTGGTGGTGTGCATGTAAAGTCCCGGCTACTAGGGAGGCTGAGCTGAGAGGATTGCTTGAGTCCAGGAGTTCAAGGCTGCAGTGAACTATGATTGCACCACTGCACTCCAGCTTGGGTGACAGAATGAGACCCTGTCTCTAAAAAAAAAAAGCCAGGCTCGGTGGCTCAGCCTGTAATCCTGCACTTTGGGAGGCCGAGGTGAGTGGATTGCCTGACCCCGCAGGTTTGAGACCCGCCTGGGCAACTTGGCGAGACCTCATCTCTACAATAAATCAAAAATCAGCAGGCGTGGTAGCGCATGCCTGTAATTCCGGCTACTCAGAAGGCTGAGGCGGAAGGATGGCCGGAACCCAGCAGGTCGAGGATGCGGTAGCCAGGAGCGGCCACTGCACTCCAGTCTGGGCGACAGAGTGAGACTCCAACTCAAAAAAAAGACTCCTGCTCACTCCTTGCTGGTCCTTATACAATATTTATGATCTCATGGTATCAATAATTCCTCCAAACTCACTTTTGTAGGGGCAAAAAATAGGGCTGGGAATGATCTCAACTGACCACAGGAAAGATTCAGAACTCTGTTAGTCTCTAAACCCTTCTGTGCCTCAGTCTCCAGGCTGTGTGATGAGGGCAATAATGATAGCCAGCACCCTGAGTTATTAGGAAGGTTATATATAATGTATACAAAAAGCTTAAAACAGTGCCTGGCACTTAGTACGTGCTTAGTAAATATGAGCTATCATTGATGTAATTGTCGTTAGTTTTATTTGACAAGGCATTATCAGTCCCAGCCCTCAATGGCAGGGATATGGCTCTGGCAGATGGCAGGAAGATGCAGTGGGCAGAAAGCCAGGAAACTAGGAGACTTTAATATGGGGTAACTGCTGCCTCAGCCTTCAAGCCCTTTCTAGACTTCTTGCCACTAGCCCAATGCCAACAAAAAACTGGTCCCGTATTCTTAACCTCTAGTAAAATTATCTAAATATATTAGGTGTTCAATAAATCCAAAATGTATAGATTTACGCTTAGCATTCTCTGCATCATATTTTTGCATGCCTTCTGTATTCTGAGTGCTTTCCCTAAGAAACACCTGTTTCTCTCCTGCCAAACCCTCCATCAAAACATAATTGCCTGTTCAGGTACGGTGGCTCATGCCTGTAATTCCAGCATTGCAGAAGTCTGAGGCAGGAGAACTGCTTGAGCTAAGGCGTTTGAGACCTGCCTGGGCAACCTAGTGAGACAGGGCATGGAGGCTGAGGCGGAAGGATCGCCTGAGCTCAGGATGTCTTGGCTCCAGTGAGCCATGCACTCCAACCTGGGTGACAGAGTAACTCAATAAACAAACAAATAAAACAATTGTCAGGTATCCCAGAGCCCTACACTTTGCCAACTGTACAACTTGTTTAAACACAAGAATCTTAGAGTAAGCCAGAATTGGGTTCAAATCCTGGCTCTGATACTTTTTTGTTGCATTTCTGGGGCAAGCTATTTAACCTCCAGAAACCATATTTCCTTAATTATGACTTGAGGATCATAATAGTGACTGATTCATAAATTGTCACTCATGAAATAGAGAGTTTATAAGAATTTGCAAGAAAAGAGATCAGAAAAGTAGGTGGCACCTACTAATTATCCAATAAATGTGATGATTAGGGTCACTATGATTCATGAGTTACACTTTACCAGAGAACATTTGAGTTTTAGTGAATCTTCTAGAGACGGTGCCACAAAGTTATCAGCATGGCAGTTGATGCTGGGTATTTTGTTCAGGTCAGAAGGAGAGGTGTGGTTGAATGAGTGACTCTTGGGGCACCCTCTCTAGTGCTAGCAATGAAATGCTAACTCCACTGGCTATGACCAAGAAAAGCAAAGGAGAGAAAACCCTGCTACTGGACTGGAAGGTGGACTGAGCTCATTGGGCCCCTCACTGTGCCAAGGGAGGCAGGATGGGAGAGACAGAACAAATAGAAGACTGATACTGACTCCAATGTGGTCAACTTGGCAATGGAGTCTATTTTACTCATGAAGTTATTTTAGGTGTTAGCAGTTGGAGATTGGTTTGAGCTTGTTTAATGATATTGTGTGCCCTGCAAAAAAATGCAAAACCTGGAAAACATAAAAGAAATGATTAAAAGTCACTATGCTAACCTGGTACATTCCCCTGAAAGCTCATCAACAAGCGGGCTGCTGCTCAAATGTCTGCTGAACTGAAAAGGTGCCACTCAGCCTCTCCTGGGTGCATCCTGAAAGAGACATGAGCTGTGATTTCCCTCATGTGAAACTTCTGGGCCCTCCTGGAAAGGGTTGAGCAAACACAGTTGTTTAATGCGACTGCATCTGCCCAACCAGTGTCAGCATGTTCCTGCATTAGAATGTATTACACTCGACCACGCAGGCACTTTCTCCATCTGTTTACATTTAGAATGGGACTCACTGCCAAAGATTAGGAATCCCAGTGCCCACAATCCAGAAAGCACAAGCCAAGGGGTAGAAATAAAAACAAATTGAAAACCACTTGTTGCTAGCAGGCTTAGTTGGATTCAGAAAGACTAGGAATTTTTTCCTAGAGTGTTCAGGCCCAGAGAGGAGAGCCTCCGTGGCTGAAACTCTAAATGGGTTTCACTGGGTCCCTCTCCAAGTATATGACCCTTGACTCTGGGCTACCTTCTCTACCACACCAGGCATGAACATTTCAAGATACACGGGGACTTTTTTAATTCTTCTTAGTTTTCCTAGCATAGAACCTGGTACCTGTGTTTAATAAATGCTGCTTGATTACTCAGTTCTTTGTGGTGGTTTTTAAACATGGCTGTAAATTCTTTGGCTTGCATTTAGAAGTAGGGTCTGCATTCCTTCCCCTTGACTCTGAGTAGGTTTCTGCCTGCTTCCACTGTCTTAGTTGAGCAGAAGTGGCCCTATGTGATTCCAAACCTAAATGATAAAAACGTGTGCAGCTGACATTTGTTATCTTGTGTTGTTTGATGATAGCCATCTTCATAGGTGTGAGATGGTAACTCATGGAAGTTTTTCTTTTCATTTCCCTAATAGTTAATGATGTTGAATATCTCTTCATATACCTCTTGGCCATATATATATATGTTGAGAAATCGAAACCCTTGTACCCTGGTGATAGGAATGTAAAATCGTGCCACCACAATGGCAAACAGTGTGGAGGCTCCTCAAAAAATTAAAAATAGAACTACCATACCCTCCAACAATCTCATTCTAGATATATATTCAAAATACATATCCATAATAATTTAAAGTGGTATATACTTCCATGTTCATTGTGATATTATTCACAATATCCAGGATAATGGAAGCATCCAAGAATTCATTAATGGGAATGAATAAAGAAAATGTGGTCTATATATACAATGGGATATTATTCAATCTTTGAAAAGAAAAGAATTCTGTGACAACATAGTCGAAACTGGAGTATGCTAAGTGAAATAAGCCAGACACAGAGGGACAAATACTACATGATTCTACTTATATGCAGTATCTAAAATAGTCAAACCCACAGAAGCAAGTGGGTTGCTAGGAGATAGGGAGTAGGGGAATAGGAAGTTGTTCAATGAGTATAAAGTTTCAGTTATGCTAGATGAATAAGTTCTAGAGAACTGCTGTACAACACAGTATTTGTAGTTAATGGTAAGGTACTGTGCATTTCAACATTTGTTAAGAGTCAATATCATGTTACATGTTCTTACCACAATAAAAGGGCAGTGGATACAAGAAAACCTTGGAAGGTGTTGGATGTGTCTATTTCCTTGATTTTGGTGACCATATTATGGGTATTTGCATAAGTTAAAACTCCTCAAATTGTGCCCATTAAATATGTGCAGTATTCTGTATATCAATGACACCACAAAAAAGCTGTTGAAAAGTAAGAGAAGCCAGGCTCGGAGGTTCAGCCTGTAATCCCGCGCCTTTGGGAGGCTGAGGTGAGTGGATTGCCTGAGCCCGCGAGTTCGAGACCCACCTGGGCAACTTGGCGAGACTTCATCTCTACAATAAATGAAAATGAACCGGGCGTGGTAGCGCGTGCCTGTAGTTCCAGCTACTTGGAAGGCTGAGGCGGAAGGATCGCCAGAGCCCAGCAGGTCGAGGTTGCGGTGGTCGGGAGTGGCCACTGCACTCCAGCCTGGGTGACAGAGTGAGACTCCAACTTAAAAAAAGAAAGAAAGAAAGAAAAGAAAAGTAACAGAAAAGAAAAGTAGTCTTATGTTTTTTATGATTTTTTTTTTTTTAAGGAAAAGGCTATGCTGCTTTTCCATTTGTTCTTGGAGCCCTGAGTCACCATGTAAGATGCCATTGTGTAAGATGTCCAGACACCCTGAGCTGCAATGTTGGAGAAGCCATGTGCATTAAGGTCTTGATACTCCATAGATAGAGATGCCCAACATGACCCCAGTCATTTGACACCCACAAATGATTCTGGCTCCATTGTATAAGTTACCCCAACCTTTTGAGTCTTTCCAAAGAAGGCCCTAGTTACCGTGGAGCAGACAAGTCATTCCTACAGTGCCATGTCTGAACTCCTGACACACAGAATCCACAAGCAGAAGAAAATAGTGCTTGTTTTATGCCATGAAGTTTTGGCATGGTTTGTACATGACCACAGATAAACATAGCACTCATGACTCAAGGCAGGAGAGCCATTACTATGCAAGCCCCTTCTAGTTGGCAATAACCCCCACTGTCAGGAAGTTGATCTTTAAAAAACTTAAATTCCCTCTTCAGTTGAAGTCTATAATGCCTCTGTGTACATCTGGAGAAATGGGTAACAGCTGGTTCTCTCTCTCACTTTATCATCGACCTTCGCATACTTGAAAATATTAAGTCGCCTTTCCATTTTTTCTTCTTTGAGCCAAATACTCTGAAATCTTTGCAGATCCTTTGATCTTTCTTCATTTCACCTTGTATTCATCACCCCCTAAAAACAGATGCCAACAGCTTATGGAGAGACAGACGACATGGTCATGAAATGAGAGCCTTAGATCAAAATAACAGTTCTTTTGGCATTTAAGGCACTTTATAGTATGCAAAGCATTTTCACCTGTATTATCTCTGGATCCCTATAACTACCCAATGACATGAATGAGACAAACATTTATTCCTACTTATTAAAGATAAGCTCCTCTCTTGGGATCATACTTATTAATGGCTGAGCTCAGACTAGAAAGCAAACCTCCTTGAATGGCAAGTGTATGGACAATCACAGAAAGAAAATTGAAAAGAATAAATTCAGCTGCCGTGTTCGCATAGTGAATTATTTTCTCTTCAATGTTCCTTGATTACAATTTTGCCTTTTCAATAAACAAAATCAGAACTATAAAAAAAAAACAACAACAAGAGTCTTTATGAAGTGTTTGGGCAGTATTGAAATATTTTGACATATGTAATTTTAAAATAAATAACTCAGATCGTAGGCACAACAGAAAACTACATGGTGAATTTCCTTCTCATCACTGTCATTGATTTTAATTTTTCTGGTTTTAGAAAAATGGTAGAAAATGTGTTGTGGTCAGAATTAGAAATAAAAATATATTGAGTACTATTGTGTTGAGCTAAAAATTTTGTGTGCATTTGTATTTAAGCATCAATGACAAATGTGTTCTTTTGTGTGAATAATGTAAGCATCTGATCCTAAAGATGCACCAGGATTTTTTCAATATCATGTAATGTCTTCATCGGCAAGTCACTTGAATCAAAGTTCCAGCTTTGCCAGGCGTAGTGGCACACACCTGTAATATCTGCTATGCAGGAGGTTGGGGCAGGAGGATTGCTTGAGCTCAGGAGTAGGAAGCTACAGTGAGCTATGATCTAGCCTGGGCCACAGAGGGAGACTCTGTCTCTAAATAAATAAATAAAATTATAACTTTGTCCAGTCCTACAGCAGCAGTCCAGCACAGCAAGTGAAGGCATCATGGCTTATGCTGTCTACTGTTAAGGGCTCACACTTATTTTCCCCGTCAGACCTTCTAGTGGGCAACTTGGCGAGACCTCATCTCTACAATAAATCAAAAAATCAGCCGGGCATGGTAATGCATGCCTGTAATTCTGGCTACTTGGAAGGCTGAGGCAGAAGTATTGCCGGAGCCCAGCAGGTCGAGGCTGCGGAGGCCGAGAGCGGCCACTGCACTCCAGTCTGGGCGACAGAGTGAGTCTCCAACTCAAAAAATAATAATAATAAAAATAAAGGCAAACAGCTAGAAATAATGTTTGCTTGTAGTACTCAATAGAAGTAAGAGAGAGAGGTGGTGACCCAGAAAAAAGCAAGTGAGGGGATGGAGTAGAAGGTTAATGAGGCTGACAGTTATTCCTTCTTAGTAAAGTTAAGCTACGATCTCAGGAGCATACCTGTCTAAGGTTAAGCTGAAACTAGGAGACAAACAGAGTGACGACAGCAAGAACTGGAGGCTGTGCCACTACAGGACAGCAAAAAAAACCCCATTTGTCTCTACCGTGTTCCACAAAGAATGAGCCCGGAAACCTAAATCCAAATTTCTGCTGGGAGCGGAGGTGGCAGTCCACAATCTGCGTGTTTAACCAGCATCCCAGGTGATTGAGGCACACTAAAAATGTGCATTTATGGAATCTGCTCAACAACTCAAAAAGTTACAGAGTCGGCAACTCAAGACTTGGAGACGTTCTGTTGCAAGTGACTAAGGAGCCGCATTTGAGCCTTTCTGACTTGAGAACCAGATTTTATTCTCTACCATGCATCACCACAACCTGTTGGCAAGTCTTTACACTTTTCTGAGCCTCAATGTCTTTGGGTGTAAAGTGAGAGTTTAAACTATGCTATCCTTAGAATTTTTTTCATGTCTGAGACTTGTTGATGACTTGAGATGAAAGACTCGGCTGCAGCTAATGCAGCTGGACACCAAGTGCCATTTGGGGTCTGATAAACTTGCACAAAGCTTGGGCCAAATAGATTGACAGTGGTCTCTGAATCTCCCACACTAACTTAAGATGTATCCGAGAATAGTAAGCCTAAGGCCAAGATCAAGACACAGCAGAGTTCTAATTGGCGCAAGCAACTGCCAGCAGTGTACACACCAGTTCTTGCAAAGATGACAGCCACCAGCTACCCAGATGCAGTGGAGAGGATGTGGGCACAAACCTTTCAGGCTTGGGCGTGCCACTTGAGACCAGGCCATAGCCATCAAAGCACCGAGCTTTCCTCCACCCTTTCCGACTGCCCCAAGACTGGCATAGGGCTTACTAAGAGCGAAAGTAACACTTGCCTTTCTGAGGACCAACAGTCTTTTTCTAAGTTGAGTTTTCTGGGTTGAGTGAGGTGCCAGACAGAGAGATGCCACCAAAGAGATAAATTTTTCACAGTCCCAAACCAGATACTTTTACTGTCCAGTGTGCCACTCATTGGGGCCTGACCCTTATGGTCTGCCAGACCACATTACAAGTGACAAGTGTACGTTTACTGTCAATGCCCAACGGCAAATTCTTGTCATCTTAATTTGTGATTCCGAAATAAATGAAGAAACCTCCTCAGGCCACAAAACCATCTTTTGCCTAACGGTAATTTAGAAATAAATTGGCAACAAAGGATACTACATTGTTATGGCACTGTTGTCAGTCAGTTCCATTTATCAATTTATCTATGCCATTTTGCAAGAAATAGTCTCCACTTTAGAGATGACACTTCATACATAACAGGAAGGATTTGAATCTTCCTCGACTACCAGAACACTACATAATGGAATGTGTTACCAGGCCTTGAAGGAAGCAGTAAAGGCTCTGTATGTAGGTGACCCCAACCCTTTGTGAGCTTAGCCCAAAAAAATGACTCAACGCCTTCAGAATGTGGGATGCAAAATGAGATTCTGTGGGAGTCAGGGGTCAATGGTAGTAGAGTGTAAGAGAGAGGTCTGACAGCTCCCAGGCTCTGGGCAATCTGTTCTCAGTTAACTAATGGTGAAGAGGGACCACCGAAGGATGAAACACTGATATCCCAAAGCGCCTGAATCAGTTTCACTATTTGCCTTGATTTTACATGTCTGTTTCCCATCTCTCCCTAACAATTTCTTTCTTGGGCTGCAGAATGGGCCTGATTTGCTGGTTTGGTCATCAGATACCAATTTTCACTGGGATAAACAGCAGTTCAGGAGTGATGGGAACAGAAGTCCTGTCTGTGAAGTCCCAGTTAGCCACCAAGCCAGGTCCCTCATGAATCAAGGGCAAAAGAAGGCTTGGATGTTTTTCATCCAACACTAACAAAGCACCATTCTGAAAACTCCCAAGCTTAGCATGCGAGATCCCTGAGTTTTCTTTCTAGCTCTGTCTGGTCCTGGACCGAATGAGCTCAAGCCATCCAGCTCCCTTCTCTGGATCTCAGTCTTCTGAAAAGTGAGGCTAATGGATCTGGCGTCCTGCAGAAGAGTACTGGGGAGGAGTCAGGACTAAAAATGATTATGAAGCCCTTTGCAAATATCAACGTGGTGATGAAGCAATAATGAGCTCTGACCAGAAGCCATATGTTTCACGGAATGGCTGCTTTAATTGCTCCCTTTCGTTATTAAAGCGGAGTCGGAGTGTGCAAGAAGGTAAGCGCTTTGGTGGTCTTGTCGGGCTGTGGCGCGTGGGCTTCTGCAGATATGCAACACTGCCCTCTATTGGCACCTGGCATACTCATAAGCCAGTGAAGCCGATCAGTCCAGTTTCCTCCACCACCCTTTGTCCCTGGCAGAAGAGGCCCAGGGAGCTTGTGAGCAAGGGACTGTGACCTGCCACTCAGCGAGAGTTTTTGCTTCGCAGACTGTGCTGCGTGTCCATTAGAAAGCTGCTGAGTGGAAATCGTGTTCCCTGGGATTTTAAACAGCCACATTTCCTGGTATTTGACATCAATGGGACATTTAGCAAATGGAGTGCCAGATGGAGCTCCTGGCTCTATTTTCTGTAAGACACTTGAGAATCGGAACCCTCCGGATGTTTGCATTTCACAAGCTTGCTCACCGTAGGGCTGGCCACGGCTCGGTGGACGCGGGGCACTCTGCAGGCTGGCACGGCCGAAAGAGCGAGGACACCCAGGACAGCCGGGGGCAGCTGTGCCTTCGGTGCTACACACAAAAGCGTTTCCAGGTCCTGCATCCTTGGTGACTCACTGTAACATTCAGCCACTCATTTCTTTTCTCTTTTTTTGGAGTCAGAGTCTCACTCTGTCGCCCAGGCTGGAGTGCAGTGGCCACTCCCGGCCACCCCAGCGTCGACCTGCTGGGCTCCGGCGATCCTTCCGCCTCAGTCTGCCAGGTAGCCGGAACTACAGACGCGCGCTACCACGCCCGGCTGATTTTTTATTTATTGTAGAGATGCGGTCTTGCCAAACTGCCTGGGCTGGACTCGAACCCACGGGCTCAGGTAATTCACTTGCCTTGGCCTCCCAAAGTGCTGGGATTACAAGCTGAGCCACCGAGCCCGGCCCATTTCTCTTACATTATCTGACTTTCTTGCAAGTCGCACGCAAGAAATCAGATCATCCTTGGCTCACACTCTCACAAGCTCAGTCTCCTCTGAGCCTCCCAAGACTCCAAGAGTAAGGGAGGGCAGACTTTGATGCCACCGTTTTGGAGATCAGGAAACAGAAGCTTAACCATGTGGAGAAGCCTACCTACAATTCCATGGCATCACCTCATACATTCAGAAAAACAATGAAATCTCAGGTTTTCTCTAATATCTAAACAGTCCCCTCCCCCCATTCCTAGGTGACCACATGTACGTGTATAAATCATTCTGGTTATTTGGTGTTAATAATTCACGTTTATGAGAATCACAGAATTCGAGATTACTATATAGTCCCTTGAAATTGTTTTACTACTCACTGTATTTATGAAAGCTCATAGCAAATCTCAGTGGTAATATTTTGAGAGCCTCTGATAGTTCATACTGTTTTATACTGAAGGCAGCTGACACTCATCAAGTCAATGAAATAATGATTCCCTGAGAATGAAGATAAGGATTTTTTTCTTTCCATCAAATTGCCATTGTCTTTGATGTTCCAGCAGGTAGCTGTCATACTGCTTTATTAAATCGGTGCTGTGTAGCATGGAGTTTCTTTTTATATTGTCATATGCAGAGATAATCTAAAATTCTAGAATTGGGATTTTTCTCTGAGGATTTTTTTTACTGATATGGTATGATAACCAGGAAGTGTTTAGACCTCAAACTGTGGGTTAGGTGGGAATGGCCCTGTCCTTGTAAAGTTTGTATATCAGTTCCTACCTTAATTCAGGTCGGGGGAGTTAATGGGAAATAAAACTGTATCTCCTCTATTTCCTTCCTTCCTGCATAGTTGACATGAATTATAAGCCCACAGACATGCTCTGCCAGTTGATACCTCAGTTGTTTACCACTTCAACCAAGAGATACAACGATTAGCCATTTTTGCTGACTTTAGAAAAAGGTTGCCTCAAAAACACACAAGGAAATGATCTGTGTATCTGACCCATCTTCTCTTTGCCTTAGATTATACAGTGATAACTACTTCCCTATTGAAGCAGGAAACTAGTCTCAGGCTGCTGCTACAGAAGAATCTTTAAAATACTTTCTCATACACCAAACAAACTAAGCAGTTCTCCTCTTTTCCAGAATAAAACCCTTATCTCGTATGGCTCTTCCAACAAGAACCAATAAAAATCAGTTTCACTTTTTTTACTAATAATTATAAATAGCAATATTTTTTTACTTTCCACTTATAAAAAGGTTGATTAAGTTTCCTTTAACTCCCCTACCTGAAACCAAGAGTCTGAGAATAGTTTCAACAAATCTTAATTTCCCAAGGAGTTTTAGGAAATATCTATTCCAATCTTCCCATTAGCAGAAATCCATTCTCTTTTTAAATACTTTCACTAACCAAGTCCTCTCTTTAAAAAGTTGTCCATTTTATTTCTGAAGCATTCTAAAACAGGATAATCCAAAAGAAAGATCCTCCTTTCACTGGACTGTATGGCTTAGTAAGTGTTTGCTTCAAACAGTAAAAGAAGAGCGAACTCTAAAATTCCAGAATGGATCATTTCTATAACAGCACAAGAGACAAAAGTCGAAAGATTTGGTCAATCTTATCAATAGAAGAAGACTAGGCCAACCCACAAAGTGACTCTTTTCAATGTTTAGTGATCGATCATCTGATACAGTTGTGGAATGTGGCATTTCGATCTAACACAAGCACAGAGTAACATGTAGCATATACTCAAATTAAGTGAATCACTAGCAAATAGGTCCTTAAAGTCTACAAAAACCAACCACAGGACTGTAATGAAAGAAAGTGATGACAGACAAGTTATAACATACAGCCAGCCAATTTCTGAACACAGTATTTTAGCTGACTAGTCTTGGACATGGGAAGAATTATGCTGCTCAATTTACAACTTATTAAAGCAGGAAAGAAGTCGTCGATACAGATGGCTGGTTCTATATCAAAGAAGACTAGAGGAGGTGATATTACAGAGCTTCTATTGAGCAAACTGTCAAGCAGTACTAAACTCACTTTTCCCCATACCTCATTATTAGAAAAGAATGAATTTTCAAATGGTAAAAAAAAAAAAAACCCAAAAAACTGCAGTGTTCTTAGTAAGCCATGGTTTTGCTCACTTGTTATCTGGAAAAGCCTGTACATGCTGATGGAATCGGCTTCATTCCTCAGGCAAGGCGGTAATTGCTTTTTCACATGTGCATTTTCTCTGCAAGCAGTTGTCCACGACATGCGGAATGGAATGCCTTTGTTGGGGAGGAGGAAGTTTCTTATAATGTTTTATGCTAGTAGACGAAATCTGCCCCCAAATATAACACAAAAATGACTTTTGATGTACCAGGAGAAACACATGGTACCTTATGTAGCGTCTATGACTACTTTCAACAGTAAGCCCCAAATTAGGTTCTAGAAGTGTCAAGTATGAGAAGAAAAGAGTCATCCCAGCCCAAACGGACTTTGTGTTCACTGTTGCTTTCAGTTAATATGATGAAAGAACCAGAAGTCTTATGTGTTGCCGTCACCGTTTGGCTCTTAGGGATGGTACGCCTGATTTTGGATAACCTGGCAGAGGCCTAATTTGCCTTATCTACAGAAAGAAAAAAGCATTTTAAATTGTCTCCTAGGTCCATTCAGTCCTTATGATCTATGATTTTTGTCTTCTTGGGTGAATAACACTACCACCTAGCACTGGAGAACAAAAGACATCAGGAAACCCTCATAAGCCTTTGGTCTGTGAAGGGCTCCTGGATAACATATTTCAGAAGAGAAATAGGATGTTAGTTCCCTGAACTCCCACATGGGTGCGAATTAATCATCCCACAACTGAGTCATTTGTGACCTTAGAGAAGATTCTTAAATTCCTTTCACTTTTATCTATGTGTAAGTGTCAATAACCTGTCCAACCAAACCCTGCTCAACTTAACCTCATTTGTAAAAATTAATTAGATGTCTTAAGTTTTCTATTTCATGCAAGTAAATGTTCGAAAAATGTAACTAATATTTGATTTTTAAAACAGTAACGTGTACCTATCAACCTAATGTCCTGTTATATATATGTTAAGCCTCAAAAAAGAATATTTTGAGTGTACTTTGCCTCATAATTCAATAACCACTTTTCTTTACAGCCCTGATCCTTTTTTTTTTTTTTTTAATTCCTGAATTTACAAGTTGCTTATCAGAATAACTCACCAGCTTGGGCACTTCCTTTCTCTACAAAAGGATTTCATGTGGTGAGCTGGAATTTCCTTTATTTAAGATGCTTGAAAAATCTGGAATGGTCCCACTGGTTTATTTTTAAAGTAGGGGTGTTCAAACACGAGTCAAAACTGACATTATATCTAACTGGTCTCTTCAGTGTAGCAGTAATTTATATTTCATATATGAATAGTTAATGCCAAGTAATTGGTTAGCACATGCAGAACAAAATTTCATAGAGTATAAAACTCTGAGTTAGTAACACCTGGATGTGTTTAAAACTAGGTCAAGTGCCTAGCACATCCCCATAATAGCCATGTATACAGTGGATGGTTATTGGGCTTTAACTAGCAAGTGATGACTAGTACAAACAGTTCCATGGAAAATTCCACTGAACTTTGCAAGACTCTTTAGCAACCATATGGCTTCCTTCCTTTTGTTTGATTTGACTCATCAGTCCATACGAGGGACCCATTAATATAGAATTTTAATATTTCAGGGAAATAAACTATGTCCCACATATTAATACCACCAGAAAAAGATATGAAGATATTGATTTTTTATTTGATACTGACTCATCCCTATTTTTCAACTTTAAAAATCCAGCCAGATGCCAGGCTCGGTGGCTCAGCCTATAATCCCAGCACTTTGGGAGACTGAGGCGAGTGGATTGCCTGAGCCCGCGGGTTCGAGATCAGCCTGTGCAACTTGGCGAGACCGCATCTCTACAATAAATCAAAAAAATTAGCTGGGTGTGGTAGAGTGAGCCTGTAGTTCTGGCTACTTGGAAGGCTGAAGTGGATCACCAGTGCCCAGCAGGACAACGCAGGGGTGGCCGTGAGTGTGCCACTGCACTCCAGCCTGGGCAACAGAGTGAGATTCCAACTCAAAAAAAAAAAAAAAAATTCCAGTCAGCATGAAGACCAGAAAATAGATGATTCAGGCCTCTTGTTTTTAATGCATTCTATGGGGGAATTTTTAGTTAATTTCCCAGAGGTACACAATATTGAAAAATATTTCCCTGTGCTATTTTTAGGAGACAGTCCAAAAACGTTTTTGTGACCCTGAGTTAACTGTACTATTTCTAGACCTGAAATATAAATCTGAAAATTGCAGTATAGGGGACCCCAGGGTGATCTTCCCATGAAGACTTGTATTCTTTCTTCAGAAGTGAAGAGGCAAAAGTAGACAGCATCAAGGGTTTGGAGGTGAGTGAAAAATGAGTTAGACCTAGGACTCAAGGAGAAATTAAAGAAAATTTCAGTTTTCACTCAGGAAAAGGGAAGAGTAGGAAGTGACAGACTCTGAGTCTTCATGTTTTTGCAGGACCTTGACACACGGCAGATAGTGAGGAGATGGACTCCACCTCCCTGAGGATGTGTGAGCAGAAAGCAGACACAAATTGCAACACCAGGGGCCTGCATTAGGCCCCAAGAAGCATTTCCTGACAGTGAGGCCTGTTAAACACTGGAATGAGGTACCAGGGGAGCCTGGGCAATCTCCATTCTTGGCAGGTTTAGATGGATTCTTATCTGCTGGAATCAAAGCTATGGGGAGAGAACGGGACAATCTCGAGAGATCCCTTTCAAGCATGAGACTCTCTACACCGCTATGGTCTGAGGAAGGCAGATAATGTAAAAAAGAAGAGGGGTCCCCACTGACTATTTACACATTTCCTTTTTCTGTCAAAATGAGAATTTTTTTTTCTTTTCTTGAGAGGATGTGTATCCTGAGGAAATTATTATTTTTTAAAAATTTGCTTTTGGTAAAAATAGTGCCAACCACTTCTGGGTTTTTTGCAGAACTCACTGGCAAGGTTGAGAAAAAGCTTTGGCAGTGTCTGCAACAACTCACTGTGAGTCCTCCAACAAGCTTCTCATTAAGGGAGGCCTGAGAGGAGAAGCCACTCAGTGCCACAGTTTGCAAAACCCTTAGGATGTGGGTCTGCGTGGTTCTTAAAAACAAAATATAGAGAAACTTGTGTTTGTACGGCAGTGACTTGAGGAGTTTAGTCACTGGGCAGAGTCACAGCATTCTTGGGAAATTCTTAAGTATTGGGGAAAGGCTTCACTTGCATTCCATCCAGGTGCTTCTAAGAAAATCACACATGTTTCTTATAAGCTTCCGGATGAGAACTGAGTAACGTTATGTTGCATCAAAACATGTGGCTTTCACACACATTGCTGTGGAGACTACAGGATTTTCACACTTGACAAGAACATCTTGGGAGAAAGACGAGGAAAGAAATGTGAACCCCTCTGCAGAATGCTCTTCCCATAAAGGTTAATCCTGGCCCAGATGTGATCTGCTGCATTTACTGTTATGCCTGAGACCCGTTGAACTACGTTTTGTTAAGTAGAAATGGTGACCCTGCCTGCCAAATGCAGTACAGCCATTCCAATAAGTAAGGACAGTAATCCATGATGTCGCTTTTAAAACACAGGGTTAATCGTAACTTCAGGATCATGTCTGCAGCCCTTTCTGAAAGAAGCTGAGTGCCCTTAGGGAGTGATTATTATCTGTTCTCTTTTGGTTGTTGTTTGGGGTACAATATATAGTTTTCCCTTTGCAGCTGGAAAATTATGTTGTGGCAGGAAGGACATCAGTCTGCCTGTCTTGAAATGCTTTTCCCAAGAGATCACATGCTGACGCTATGTTGATAATACACACACATAGAGAAAATGTCTTCCTCTCGCTTTCTCTTTCTTTCTTATTTTCTTTCTTATTCTGCCTGTTTAATCTTAGTTACACATTTCTGGAAGGGAATGAACTAAATGTAGAAATAAAATAAAGAAAATTGAATACCCAACTTGATATAAGCAGCTTCTGTCTATGTAGTAAGTGGACTAAATTATGGCAATTTCTATATAACTATTTCAGCCCCAAATAGAAATTGGCTCATCTTTAGATTGGGGCATCTTTCTGAAATTGAACCAATTGAACTTTCTGAAAATTGTACTTATACACATATCTGAAAGCTCAATACAACTGACTGTGTTGTAGCTAAGAATTGATTGATGAAATCCCCAAGGGAACTAGTTATACTGCTTTGCTAGGTCTTTCTGACTCTCAAAAGTTGTGTTTTAGACTCTCTTTCACTTCTCCCTACTAATGAACTTCACTGTTTTATTTATTGTGCTTTCTGGCAACTGCAAACCATTTCAAGGTCCTCTCCCCAAAGTCCCTTAAATTTCAGGTGGTCCTGATGTTACTCTAATGATTCTCCACTCAGAAAGATAGCACCCAGTTTTCTGTGATTGGAGCTGACTGTGAACATACCAGGTTTAAGGAATGAGTGCAGTAAAGCAAATTCTTAGACACATTTTGAACAAGAGAGTTCTTCTCTCCCAAATTGTTCCCCTTTTTCCTCTGAGACCCTGGAATAGGTAGAGGAAAATATCTAGGCATTGAACTCTGGTACACCTGTAATTAAACTTCAACCTGCCTTGCCTGAGCTGTGTGACTTTAATCAAATTGCTTGCCCTCTCTGAGGCTTAGTTTCTTTCTTAAAAAGTATTAAGATTAATTTAAATGACAAATATAAGGCATCTACTAGATACCTGTTGCTATTGGTATTGTTTTTTGTTCCATTAATAAAACCATGTCTCAACCCCAAACTTGTATCAAGTCCTCCAGAAGAAAATGGGAAAGAAGACTTGCAAAGTACAAAGGAAAGAGTAGACACTAATATTAACAAAATAGATCGAAAAACCTAAGAAATTAATCCCCTCTTTTTCCATCTTCCTGATCTCTTTCCTGGATAATTTGTGTGGTTTCCCAGATGCAGAAACTGGTTTAACTTGCAACTCTCATTAAAGTGATTCAATTCTTCTCTTCTACTCTCTCCTTCCAGAAGAATTAAGAACAGCAATGACCAGATGCTCTCCTAACCAGTTCCCACAGTAGCATCTTCCTCATTCTCTAAAAAAAATGACCTTCTGACCTGCTCCAACTGGAAGGCTGTTGTGAACTTCCTGGGTCAGAGTCGCCTGGGGTTAGTTACATTAATAGCTATTCCCTCCTCTGAACCTTCCTGGGAATTGTAAAAACCTCTGCGATTCATGATGATGAGCTTTAAGGGCCATAATTCTCATTTCCGAAGCACTGTGGAATTGGGGCTTGATCCAAAAAGGCTGCATGTCATGTTGCCTTCCAACTCCATCAATTTATCATATAACATTCAATAATCTAAGATTCTGTTAAATCTCTCATTTCTACAAAATATTTCCCATTGATTAAATTGCTTACTAAAACCACATTCTTCAGAAAGAACTCTACTAAGAATATATTGATAAGTCTTCAAAGTCATTAATGTATTGAGCACAGGCTTCATGGCTGACATAGTTCTCATGGCATTAGCTTAATTAATCCTCTTAACATTCTATGAAATAAGTACTCTTGATGCAGATAAGGGAAACTGAGGACTTAGAGGTCACAGAGCTACTGAATATAGCATGTGGAACAAACTCGGTTTATTTGAACTCACTCTATTACCCTACCTAGTTACTTACACAGTTTTATTCAACTACTTGTAGGGACTACATTGGTGTTATAGAGAAATGAAAATAAAATATGAAAAATACTGTTTTGGCTGTAATGAGGTAGCTTCACTTCTAAATTATACCTTTTGTACCTACCTTTAATTAGATTGGATGCAAAATTGATGAAAATTCTAGATTTCTTAGTAAGAAGACTTTTTTTTTCTGTTTGAGCCACATCAACGTAATGTCTCTTTCCAAAAGCCAATATGTCTTCCCCAAATTCAACGGATCCTATAAGAATTTAAAGTCATAGGAGAAAACCCTAGGGGCCATTTTCCTTTGCTGTGACATCTATTCAATTTTGGTGCCCAGATTCCATTTTCATCTAGAACAGGTGGGTTCCAGGGTCTTATTGCTTAGGGAAACTGGTATGGGAATTGTACGAAAAATGTTAATTCTCTATCAAGTTTGAAAGGCAATTTTTAAAACAAAGTTCTTATAGTGCTGGATCCCCAAAGATCCCAAAAAGGAGGGAACTATGCCAGAGTGGCCAAAGAAATGGCTTGGAGACAGCAGAGAAGACACAGGCTTTATTCAGGAACTCACTTACAGGGAAGGTCCAGGAGCGGTCAGTTGTACAGGAAAAACCATCTTTGATTGTAAAAGCATCCAGGTTATATTTTACAAAGGGTGGAGTGTGGGGTTAAGCATGAAATGGGTAGGGATTTTAGCACGCAAACGTAGTGCAACAGCATGCTTCTTCATGTTTCATATGTATAAAAAATGACTGTAATTTCTTTCTAGGGATGGAATTTTTAGCATTATAATGACCTAAAGGTAACCAAAGGTTATGGGCATTGATCCAGGCAGGCCCTGTTTGTTCTGAACCAGTCCAAGGGGGCAAATTGCCTTAAGGGAGAGTGTGCAAGCACAATTACTATGCCTAGTTGCAAGATGTGGTCAGCAAGCCAGAGAACACTTGGTATTGTAACAATGGGCTACTGCCTCAGTGTGGCCTGCATGCCTAGGCATGAAGCCTGAGGGGAAGGTGACATTCCGGGTTAGTCACTCCCAGGACCCCTCCCCAGGATCCAACCCTTTTCTTGGGGCCATATCCAAGGTGCACGCCTGTTGTCATTGTGTGTCATCCTACAATCTTAAACTCCTACACACTTAATCCTGCCACCAATCTTCCTGCCGGCTGACCAGCTATGATCTAAAATCCCTCCTCATGATCCACACAAGCTTTCTATGAGGGTGCAAGCATAGGCAATAAATTTTGGGTTAATAACCAGTGTAACTAAAGCTTCCTGGACATTTCTGATGTGCTGAATGTTGCCTATGGAAAAACACATTCCTTGATCCTACTAAATAATGAAGGTGGACACAATGACTTACACCTGTATTCTCAGTTACTTTAGAGGCTGAAGTAAGAGGAGTACTTGAACCCAGGAGTTCAAGGCTGCAGTGAACTATGATTGCACCTCTGTACTCCAACCCGGGCAACAGAGCAAGAATCCGTCTCTATAAAATAAATAAATAATAAGTATTTCTTTTAAAGAAATTACTCCTCTGCTGTGTTGAATTTGAGCTTAAACGTTGCAACCCATTAGTTTGCCTTCTGTTGGTTAAAAACCTACTCCCAACTGTCCTGGTAAATTCACATATAGCTGAAGTAGAACTATGCTTAAGATCTGCCCTGTGTGTGTAGTTTAAGGGTGTGTTGTAGGCCAGGAGTGGTAGCTCAAGCCTGTAATCCCAGCACTTTAGGAGGTGGAGACAAGAGGATTGCCTACACTCAGGGGTTCGAGACCAACCTAGGCAACTTGATGAGACCTCATCTCTACAATAAATCAAAAAATAAGCTGGGCATGGTAGCGCATGCCTGTAGTTCCAGTTACTTGGAAGGCTGAGACAGAAGGATCACCTGAGCCCAGCAGGTTGAGGCTGCAGTGGCCATGAGCATGCCACTACTCTCCAGTATAGGCAACAGAGTGAGACTATGACTCAAAAAAAAAAAGAGTGTTATATTTTTCCTTCTGAATTTAAAAGTAATGTATGCTCTATGTAAGAAAAAAAATTGTAAAATTAACAAATATCCCAGCCATAAATACCATATTCAATATTTAATACATGTTGGAGAATATGATCACAGTTTAATTTTCCTATGTATCTTGGATCATATATGGTACAAGTTATTTGATAACAATTTGCTATTGTCAAATAACAGTATATTGTGAATATAATATTTTCCCATGTTATTATGTATTATTCAACTTCATTTTAATGACCTATATCCTATCACATAGACATGAAAAAAATTTTATTCCACAAATCCACTATAAATAGATGTGTTACTTATCTATTGCTGTATCATAAATTATCCAAAACTTAGCTGCTTAAAATAGCAGACATTTATTATTGCACAGTTTCTGTGGGGCAGAAATCCAGGCATGGCTTAGCTGGGTCCTCTGGCTCAGGGTATCCCACAAAGCTGCAGCCCAGGGATGGGTGGGACTGGAGTCATCTGAAGGTTCAAACAGGAAAAAATCTGCTTCTAAGGTCACTCATGTGCTATTGGCACATTTCATCCCTGCTGACTTTTGATTGTCGTGTGGGCTGTCCCACAAGGCTGTTAACAACATAGTAGGTGGCTTCTCCCAGAGTGAGGTTCCAAGAGAAAGAATGAGAGTGAGGACACATCAAATGGAAGGTACAATCTTTTTATATTCTAATATTGGAAGTAGCATACCATGATTCTTGCCATATTCTACTTAGCAGAAGTTCGTTACTGAGACTGACCCACACTCAAGTAGATAGAATTGAACAAAGGCATAGACACTGGAGACAGGAATCACGGAGGACCATGTTAGAAACTGATCACCACAATGGGCATTTAGGTAACAAACACTTGCACACACAGATGAAATGTTAATAACAAGATTATACCATTTAACACCAAAAACTGCATCTTCCAAGTAACAAATTTTTAAAATTAAAAACAGGAATAAATTGAAATAAATTTTAGAAAATAATAACAGGGTAATGTTTTTAAGTATCTTAGAGGAAATAACCAGTTGAAGTTTTCAAGATCTGATGTTTCCAACATTGAATGAAAACAAAGCACAAAGCTTATGATGGCAAATTTTTCAAGTCAGCTCAGAATGTGAGCCAGCAAAAGTACCTGTTAATTGACTATTTTGTGGACATTTTACCAGTGGGGTGATGGATTTCAAGAAGCAACTTCTACACCCCTTCACTTTCATCTTTCCCCTGAACAAAGTGCCAAGCTTGCGTCTTCCTCGTAGCAATGAGAGAAGAGTTAAATATGCTTAGTGTTCAGCTTCTCCGCATCCCAGACCTAGGCCACTTTTCTAGTCTTCATCCTCCACAGTATCTCTGGTCCAGCCCCAACACTAAAAAGAGTGTCTTTGTATTCTCTTCCTTTCACCTGTCTGAATCCCATCCATGCTTCTAAGTTCAATTCAGATTAACACAAACATCTTCCCTTCTTCCCTCTACATCCCAGATCCTAAAGCTGTTGCAGCAATCTCTCAAGTCTGTGCTACGATTAGAGGACTCCAGAATTGAGAAAACTGGAAGACAGGACTCCAGACAGGGAAGGGAGTAAGCAGAAGAGAAACAGTAACATCCACATCAAGTGTAGCTTACATAGCAATGGTAGCATATCCAATGCCCTTTGGAAGAGGTAGTGAGCTAATAAAGAGCCTGAGAGGTGCTCATATCAAGAAAGAAAGGAGGGAGGAAGGAAGGGAGGGAGGGAAAGAAGGAGAGAAGGAGAGAGGGAAGGAGGAGGAAAGAGCTGAGAGAGGCTCAAGAGGGAGGAAAGCAAAAATCTAAAATAAAATATCCATGGCCACAACTAAGACTTAGACTTGGAGTGAAACATTGATCAATGAGAGAGTTAACCCTAGTCACAATGGAGAACTGCTAGTTACTAAATAACACATATCTGAGTGTAGCATATGTAATCAGTCACATGTTATATTCTTTCATCAGATAAGTGTTTGACTCTTCTCAGCACAGTTACTTTTCTAATTTGCTAAAGTGAAAAATCTCTGCTGAATCCAAAACACTGAGTTTGGTAAAACTCATTGACTAGTCCAGGTATAGAGAAGTGAGTCCCATAACCTGCTCCAGAATATCCCATCAAGCTGACTTTCCCCTACCCGTTCCTCTGCAGTGTGAATTCATCAATATTGAGGCAAGACCTACTGGACACAATTAGGGGGAAGTAAACAAGGCAACCTCTCAGACTGTCACTTAAAAAAATACCAACAACTCAAGTGCTGATTACTTGCCACTACTGTAAGCAAACATGGAAGCTCAGAATTGTGTTGAATTGTGTTGACTTC
The DNA here is from genome assembly GCF_000164805.1 of Carlito syrichta. Taxonomy (NCBI): domain Eukaryota; kingdom Metazoa; phylum Chordata; class Mammalia; order Primates; family Tarsiidae; genus Carlito; species Carlito syrichta. The sequence goes on from NW_007224976.1 coordinate 428,348, forward strand.
TCCCCAGTCCCTGGACACATAGGACCATCAGGAATAGCCTGAGGACAAAAGCATTCCTACAGATAGCCCCCACATCCAGAAGGTCTTTTTCCTGGTGACCTTCCAGGAACCTCAACAGTTAGGGGACATGGTTCTCCATCCTGCATGTTTCTTTGCTTTTTATTTTTATAGCAATTTATTGAACACCATGGAAAAAGCAGAGAGAAATGGACTATAGTCCTTGTCCTCACAGTGCTTACAATCTCACTGGTGAAACAAAACACATTAGCCCTAGAAATGGAGTGGCATGGACGGCATTGTATGATTGAGTACCCAGGGAGTAGGTGATCGATCAATGCTATGTCGTGTTGTTAATCTGCACTGTGGTCTGGTAGCTACAGCTCCATACACAATGACATGAGTCAGGATGCAGGTAGATTAGGACTAAAAATAGCTTGAGGCACTTATATGTGCATAATCAACTCAGAAAAGCAGTTACAACAAAATGGGGAGAGGCAGGGAAAGAGGGGGTGTACCACACACCCTTCTACCTCCCACCTCCAGGATGCTGGTGCCTTGACTTCCCCTCATTGTAGCCTTTGTTGAGTGGGATCTTCTCATCTCGTTCCAACCCCCACCTCATTATAGGGAGGAGGTGTATTTAAATTCTTTTCTTTTTTTTTCTCAGTGCATTTCTGCTTCTTGGCTTGTTCTACCTCAAGCTCATTAAACATGATTTAAAATATTTTACCTCACCCCTTTATTCACTTAGTTCTTTAAAGCTTCCTGTTCCCGCTTGTGTTTTATTATCACCTCTGCATTCTAATCATGTTCCCAGCTGCAAATATCATCACACAACCTTGTTTTAGCAATAGATTTCTTTTTCTTTTATCCCCTAATTGGAATTTACCTTCAAAATCTTCCAAGATTTCTTCTTGCAGACTCCCAGTTTTATTACCAGTCTTCCCTAGGATTCACACCCTCTCATGTTAAATCTTTCTCCCTTCAGGAAGCCAAACACTAGCTTTTTCTTTAAGTTTCTCTCTCTCTATTCAGCTACTCATTTCTTAGAAAGACTTGTTTTAGAACCTGAAATGTGCCATAAAATGCACAGCCTAAGTTGTGATGAAAACCAGCTCATTTCTATAAGAATAGAATAATATAGGTTTTACCTTGATTCAACTATGTAGCAGATATCTATGAAGGGGGGTTGAAAGCAGAAAGAAAAGAATTTCTGCTTTTAAAAAAAGAAAGTTATGCTTGACTATAATGGTGCCCTATGACTTTTGCTAAATAAGAAATTAAAAATAGAAATGTGTTTGTTCCATAATTCTGTAGTGAGCTGTGTCCAGATGGCAACGAACAATTGACTATTGAACTCTGAACATAAAGAAAGGCAAGTGTGAGCATGTCAGCCCATGACTCAAGGAAAAGCCACAGATGACCAGTCCCTGCAAGAGGCCATCTCAGAAACAACGAGGAACTTGTCCCTGCATGGACGGGCTAAGAGCCTTCTAGGAGCAGTGATTACCAGGACAGTCTGTAGGGCAACAAAGAGGGAGTTGATCCTTCTGTTATTCTGTCGGAATTTTCCTACTGTTAAGAAAATGACTGGGGAATCTATCCTGAGGAGGCAATTGCTGCATTTAGATTTAAACATTTGGAATAGCAGAGGTAAGCGGATAAGCCTGTGAAGTGAATTTTAAGAAAGTCCAGAACACCGGGAAGTAGTAAGCCTAAGGACTAATCGCACTTATCTGGAACTGAGATATATTCTCACCATTTGAGATTCATAGCCTGAAAATGTGACACAAAATAATCATCAGGTTTATATTCTTTAACCATTGTAAACAATTTTCCTTGAACAGCTGTGTGAACTCAGAAGGAAAATAGAGTACTGAAAGGTTCACAAGTCATGGGAAGAAATTCATATGTTTCCTCAATGAAGGAGTGAAAAGCCCCAGATTAGTGGGAAATAGTGTGAGCTACTGAATAGTGATGCCAATCATCCTAGAAAGTTTTTTGAACTAAATAGCAGGTGAAAGGGCAAAAGACCAAAATGGATTCAATATAGTCAAAGAGCAGTCATTTTAACATGGCTTAGTTTTGTCATTTTTTTTAGTAAATCACTTTAATTTACCCTCTAATCATTAGATAAGGATAGAGCTGATTCCCTGGGATAGCTATTGATAATTGTCTTACAACCCACCTCCCCGAGCCTGCTCTATACCATTTATTTTTCTATTCCAACTATTTGACTTTCAGCCCTAAAGAACCAGGATGACCTACGCTATTGTGATCAGTCCTTCCTGATCTATATGAAACAAACAGACCCCATCACCATGGCAACAGTCACATGATGAAGCCACCCACCTGCCTGCTGTCCATCACTGTAACGTCAGTACCTGTGCTTACCTGCCCCGTTGTGATGACATAAAACAGACCACCACCCAATTACCTTAATGACCTGCCCCCATAAAGGCAAGGTTTACAAAGCAATCAATTTCAAACAATAGTGGTGGCCATGCTTCTCTTGAAGCTCTGGCCCCTTCCAGCTTGGGAGGTAAGTCCTCTCTCTCTCTCTCTCTCTCTCTCTCTCTCTCTCTAATCTACTTTCTAAATAAACTATATTTTTCAATCAAATTCTGTGCAATTCTTTGCCTCTTGCCCACCACACTGGCTCAGCACACTGTCCCACTGACCTAACAATCCTCACATACCTAACAGCTGGGCTTCCATATCTAACTACACCTCTTGGATCCTTTCTAACCTCATTAACCCATACCCTGTTTATGTCATGGAATTAGCACACAGTCGGTCTTCTGGAATCTGTAGGCAGCTGTTGAGTTTCTCTGTCTTGATCATTGGAATCATAGAGAAGACTTTTACACATAGTAACTGTTTTATGAATAAGCATGAATGGTTGAATTATTTTGTCTTTAGATGGCTGTAGTTTGTTAGAGTGTTCTAAGGGTGCTAAACTATGCATTAATTCCACTGAAGTCTGTGATTCTCTGAAGTGCAACTCTAAGAATGCGTCACTCACCCCAGCACTCAGCCACACATCATCTCTGTTCTTACAGGTTGACACATGGTATAGGCCATTTGGCCACATAGAAGCAGAAGACCACTGTGCACCAACTAGAAGAAGATGCAGTCTAGGAAGCAGAGGTGGCATACAAAGTGTTCAGCAGTACATGATGTTCTAGACCAGCAGCTGGCAATGAGATTCAAACCAAAGAAGGTGGGGGTGGTATCCCTAGAGTGAAAAACCTTTGGGTGAAAATTCCTATGCATTAATGTTACAAAAATAGAAAAACAAGTCATGGACTGGGAGAAAATACTTGCAAAACATATCTAATAAAAGACTTGCATCTAGATAATAGAAATAATTCTTATTACTCAATAAGAAGACAAAAGGCCCAATTTTTGTTTTAAATGAGCAAAAGATTTGAACAGACGCATTGCCAAATAGGTTATACCAACGATATTTAGGTACATGAAAAGGTAATTATTAATCATCAGAGAAATGCGAATTAAAACCACAGTGAGATACCACACACTTCCCACCCACTGGAATGGCTAAAATTAAAAAGACTGACCTATGTGCTGATGGCAAAAGTGTGGAGAAACTGCAAGTGTCATACACTGCTGATGGGAATGTAAAATGGTAAAACAACTTTGGAAAACAGTTAAACAGTTTCTTACATAGTTAAAGATATACCCAATTAAGGATATGAGAGCAGACCCCAAAATACCCAAAATTTATTTATTAGAAATTGTATATTTATTCATCAGTCATCTTCAAAGTACTCTCCATTTGATGCAGTACACCTACTGAGATGTTTTTTCCACCACTCGAAATAGTTTTTGAACTCATCGATTTTGATGGCTTTTAGTGCATCTGCTGTTTTTTGTCTCAACTCTTCCACTTGGGCAAAATGTTTGCCTTTGAGGACTTCTTCCTTCCGGGAAGACAAATAAAATGTCACTCAGGTTGAGATCGGGTGAATAGGGAGGATGGGGCACGGGGGTCACGCCACTTTTTATTAACAACTCCTGAACACTCAGGGTGATATGGGCAGGTGTGTTGTCATGGTGAATGAACCAGTCACCTGTTTGCCACAACTCGGGATGTTTCTTCTGCAGATTGTGATGCAACCTTCTCAAAACTGCAGATAAAAACGTTGGTGGACCATTTGATCCAGAGGAACAAATTCTAGTATACTACAAGGGACCTACTCTCCAAAAGATAATTCCAGTTTTTTAGGGGTTCCCCTTCATAGCATAACCATTAGACTCTTGGGCAAAGAAAAGTAATCACATAACTATACAAAGATTTGTAGACCAATGTTCATAGTAGTTTTATTTGTAATTGCCAAAACTAGAAACAATACAATGTCCATCAATGTCCATAATCAATAGATCTATCAATAGGTCCATGGATTGTAGAATATTCCCACGTTGATATACTGTACAGCAATACAATAGAATGGACTCTTGGTACACATCACAATGTGGATGAATCTCAAAATAGTTATACTGAGTGAAAGAAACCAGACATGTATGATTCATTTATATAAAATTTTAGAGAATACAAACTTACCTATAATGATAAAAAACAGATCAGTGGTTGCCTGGAGATAGGGGAGTGGGAAGAGGAGGGAAAGAGACAGATTACAGGAACACCAGAAAACTTTTGAGGTGATAAAAATGTTCCTTATCTTGGCTGTGCTGATGTTTCATTGGTTCATACCTATGTCAAAATTCATCATATTTGACACTTTGTCCATGTGCAAGTTCATTGTACTTCTATTCTGTATCAATATAGTATTTTTAAAAAGAGATGACCATGTCTTCAGGTTTCCGTTATTAAAGAAAAACAAGTTCTGTTTCAATTCAGAAGTTCAATTGTAAACGTACATGAAATATAAAATTGTAATTGTGATGCCAAAAAATAGTGAAATTAATCAACTATATCCAAGAAAATAGGAGCATATCTGAGTCCATTTATATTTAAATGATGAGTTAGATGAAAGGGGTATTCTGATAAAGCAGGAAACAATTAAAAGAAAATCAGTTGACACCAGTGAACCAGGCAAACACCCTACAATATGAAGACCTGGGTTTAAACTCCAGTCTCACTGATTAGTAGCTGAGAGACCTCAACCAATCATTTCAGCCTCTGTGAGCCTGAAGAATTTTTAGAAAATATATAATATAATAATACTAAAAATGTCTATAACATAGGTGGTAGGTCCCAGGTGCAGTGGCTCATGTCTGTAATCCCAGCACTTAGGAAAGCTGAGGATAGAGGATTCCTTGAGCCCAGGAGTTCAAGACTAGCCTAAGCAACATAGTGAGGCCTCGTCTCTACAAAAAATAAAAATAATTAGCCAGGTGTGGTGGCATAGGCCTGTAGTCCCAGCTACTTGGGAGCCTGAGGCAGAAGGATTGTCTGAGTCCAGGAGGTTGAGGCTGCATAAGCCATGATCATGGCATTGTACTCCAGTCTAGATGACAGAGGACACCCCAGCGCAAAAAAAAAAAAAAAAAAAGGAGGGGGAGGGGTAGCGAGGCTCAAATGAGAAAATATATGTGGTGGAAGTTTTTTTGTTTTTGTTTTCCAACAATAAACATTTATTCCTCATGCATCAGCAGGATGGAAGTCTATAAAACTATAAAGTATATAAGAATTAACAATCATATTCTGATAATAATAATTCTGATTATTATGCCAGTCAGCATCCTGAGAGGTTTTTACTCTCATACGTTCTTTCTAACAGCCTTCTCTTTTCTTTTTTCTTTCTTTCTTTCTTTCTTTTTTTTTTTTTTTTTGAGCTGAAGTCTCATCCTGTCGCCCAGGCTAGAGTGCAGTGCACACTCATGGCCACCCCGGGGCTCAGGTGATCTTCCACCTCAGCCTTCCAACATCCTTTTCAAGTAGACACCATGATTTTACCCTGTGGACAAGTACCCAAGGTTTAGCAAGATCAGGTAACTTTCTCGTGAACACATATCTGTACATGATGGGGCTGTGTTTCCCTGAAACCCTGAACTCTCAGACTCCACAGTCCACAATCATGAGCATGACGTGACGGTGCCTTCTTCTATGATTTATGTAAAAAGGGAATCCAAATGCATAAGTAGATGCATCCATACCTTGGGAGGCTGGATTCCCCATGGCCTTGTCTTTCTCAAGCTCTGCTAAATGTGACAATGACTGAAACTTACATAAAGTGCTTCACTGTAAAACAGATGTGGTAAAAGTGGGTCTTCAGACCCCTGCCCTACACATCCATATAGGTAGAGGCCATCTCCACTAACAGGATAGGGGATTATGCCACTCTCATAAGGAAGTTACACTGTGTGTATATTTATTCCTCTAGGAATTCTATAGTAACCCTTTTAACTATGGAAAGGATAAGTTCAGAAGAAAGAGTGGCCTCCTGTGGAGCACAACTGGACCAGGAAGCAAGGTTTTCTTCTGGGATACTTGGCTTTGTTTATCAGGTACTTTACTGAGACTGTTCTGTTTCATTCACCCTGTTCATTTCCTACCCATTTTTCGATATCTCTGCTTTTCTTTTGCAAACATCTTCCGCTCTCCTCCTCTTCTTACTGTCTTATGCTGACCACTCATTGATGATTTAATTAAATGCATCTGATATCTTGAACTGGCAAATGAAATAGCCTTACAAAAATAAAATGGGGAAATGAGAATGAGCAGTAGCTTAAAATGATATCCAGCCAACTTTCAATTTCCCCATTATGCTGGCAGAAACAGAGAACATATTAACAAAAAAACTTCAAATAAATCCTTGAAAATATTATTGTAACTCTCTCCCTCATCACTTGTCTAACAAGTAGTAATGTATATTTTATTAGATTGTCATGTAATGAGTTTCAAAGTGGACAAATCATAAGAGGTAAAGAGACAAAAGGAAAAGCAGAAATAAGACAAGCTACCTGCTAGACTGTGCTATGACTATTATGCATAATCATATATTATGTTTAATATATAATTATATACTATGTATCACAGATGATTACATTTTATATAATATATATTAATATATAACATTTACATTACTCTGTAGAACAATTATGTTATGTATCAAGTGTATGTGATATTTATTCACATAGTTTTAGTCTGAAGAGTAAAATTCCATCATAAAGATTCTTACTGAATTTCACTGATTTAGTAAAAGCATGTATCAAAGTGTATGTATTCCAAAGTGTCGCTCTATTAAACAATAGAAAAAATTCCTATTATCATAAAGGACTTATATTCTATATACATTTTAATTCAAACCATTATTTTACCTTACATCGCATTATTTGAGATTTTGCACACTATTTCAGGGGAAAATTTTTAAATACAAGAGGCAGATCTTACCCTTTAAGACAAACTGTATGTTATTTCCTGACACTGTATCTTATTTCACATGTGCCCTGTGTATGGGAAAACAGCCACAATGTCCCAGAGGTACACAGGTAGAGATAGTCAGAGTCATCTTCCTAGAATAAAGGAAGTTGAGATCTGGTTAATAAAACATGCACAATTTTAGATGCTCTTGCTTGAGAATTTCATCTTCAAAGGTGTTGAGTTTATGACTTGAGTTAGATGTAAGTTTCTGTGTTTAGTAGTGAAAGTTTTTTAGATATCCAGCATTTAAAGGATCCCTTTGTGTGTTTAGGGGACTCTCAGTTAGGTCTTGGTGGGAGATGGGCCCTGATCCCACTATTGAAGCTGGAAGGGGCAGATTCCCCTATCCCCACCTCCTTGTGAGGAGCAAGTGTATGACCTGGGCAAAGCCAGTTTGGTTTTGAATCTGAAGTGAGTGATCAGAGTAGGCAGGAAGGTGTCACCTCTTGCAGGTGTATTGCCCATGGGCATGGCTTTGGGGGAAACAGTGCTGGGGCAACAGCATCCATCAGCAGCCTACTTAGATATGCAAGACATGGCCTTAAATGTGATTCCGGCTGCCCAGCTTATCTTGTTTCCTGCCCATTCCATTCCTATGTCTTTGCAGTAATTGCAAGAGCTTCTCACCATCATCCAAGCAATTCCACTCTGGCTTCAGTCAAATAGAGTTGATTTTTCTTATTTAAAGCCAAAAGCCTTGACATCATACTGAAAATACTACTTTTTCTCAAATTTGTGTTTTGTCTCAATGCAACATTTGTTTCCATAGTAATACTTATTCTATGTGGAACTACTCAAAACTCAAACAGATTGTGATGCGGGGGTTATATCTGAAGTAATAAAAATATTAAATTATGTGTTTTTTTCTAAATGCAATATTATTCCTTTTAAATACTTGAAATGAACTTTTTCTAGGTCCTGGAGGAAAATCATGTTTAAACAAATACATATTAAAGAAATAAAATAGATAAGTGGGACCTCATCAAACTGACAAGCTTCTACAAAGCAAAAGAAACCATTAAGAGAGCAGGGAGACAGCCCACAGAATCACAGAATGAAAAAAAATATTTGCCGACTGTATATCTGACAAAGGCCTAATATCTAGGATCTACAGGAAAATCAAACACACCGAAAAGAAAAAAATAAACAGCCCCATTAAAAAGTAGGCAAAAGGCATGAATAGACACTTCTCAAAAGAAAACATACGGGCAGCCAACAGACACATGAAAAAGTGCTCAGCCTCACTCATCATCAGAGAAATGCAAATCAAAACCACATTGAGATACCACCTAACCCCAGTAAGAATGGCCATCATTCATAAAACAAACAACGACAGATGCTGGCAGATGCGGAGAAAAAGGAACACTTCTACAATGCTGATGGGATTGCAAACTAGTGTAACCTCTTTGGAAGACAGTGTGACAATTTCTGAAAGAACTAGAAATTGACCTTCCATATGACTCAGCAATTCCCCTATTGGGAATATACCTGGAAGAACTCAAATCGTTCTACAAAAAAGATACCTGCACACGCATGTTTGCTGCAGTTCTATTCACAATAGCAAAAACATGGAACCAACCATGCTGCTCATCGAAGCTGGACTGAATTTTTAAAATGTGGTACATATACACAATGGAATATTATGCAGCCATAAAGAAAGGCAAACATATGGACTTTGCAGCAACTTGGATGGTTGATACTCAGTGATCTATCACAGAAACAAAGAACAGAGTACCATATGTTCTAACTCATAAGCAGACCTTGAACAATTATCATAGTACCATACGAAAGGGATTGGCAGTAGTGGGAAACTGTCAGAGGAGAGGAGGTGAGATTGGCAGTTGAGGGAAACTGCCAGGGGAGGGAGGGGCACACCTCATCAACAAGGGTACCTGCATAATGAACATTTGTATACCTAACCCTGAATTGTACTCCACATCTTTAAAATTAAAATACGTACCTGCATACATACATAATCAAATCATTTTAGAGTTCTGGTTAGCAAATAAATGACTTGTTAACAAAGAGCCACTGCTTCTATGGTTTTAAAAGTATTCCAGGTGTTTGGTATCTTGGCAGTTATAAATATCTAGCAGCCTATTTTGTTTGTGGTACTAATTGAGTAAATAGGACCTCAGTGGCTTGGATTTGGATTCAAGAAAATCAGTAGGCAAGAAAGCAATATAGTCCCCTTTTTCAAACTATTTTTCTGGGTTAAGGCTTTGATTACTTAGCAAAGGGTGCTAGAGGTAGGGAAAGTAGGGAGATTCTTGTTTAAAAGGAAAATATCTCTGCCTAATGCAAATATTACTAAAGTAGTAGGGAATTAGGTTGTTATTCATTACAGAAGTTAGAGGAAACAGGGCACAAGAGGGTCATGTTTTGAAAGTAGAGTACTGAGTAATATCTGAGAGAGAGAGAGAGAGAGAGAGAGAGAGAGAGTCTGAGCCTGGGGCCATAAGGGGACAGAGTGAAGACCTTAGACACAAATGAGAGATGAGGAAGCTGGAAAGGAACAACCTTTAGGTGGAGAGGTGCAAAAGGATAACTTATGATTTAACTATTTTGTCCAGTTCAGCTCAGCTCAATGACACCAGAATTCTTATACATTCTGAAGCAGAGAAATACTCATTAATCATAATTTGTTGTGACTTGAAAAGCCTCTTAAGAGGGGATAGAAACCTATTTTGCATTTTAAGACCAGTTCCTAAGAAGATCCATCTGTCCCTTCAGGTTTTCCAGATAAGTTTCTTTTTTTTTTTATTAATCAATATTTTTTATTATGGTTTTGTGGGGTACAGTTAAGGGTTAGATGTACAATTACGTTTCATTCAGGCACCCTGTTGATAAGAGGTGTTTTCCCATCCCCAGACAGATATTTGCTACTGTTAATCCCATCTCCCTCCCCCGCATAGTTTCCCAGTACCGTCAGTCATTTTCTTATAGTATTACATTGGATATTCAAGGTCCATTATATGAGTGAGAACATGTGATACTCGGATCTTTGTTTCTGTGAGAGGTCACTCAATATTATAGACTCTAGTTTCATCCAGGTTGCTGCGAAATTCATGATTTTGTTCTTTTTTATGGCTGCATAGTATTTCATCATGTATATGTACCACATTTTTTTAATCCAGTCCTCTTTTGATGGGCAGCATGGTTGTTTCCAGATTCTTGCTATTGTGAACAATGCTGCGATAAAAATACGTGTGCAGGTTTCTTTTTTATAGAGTGATTTGAGTTCTTCAGGGTATATTCCCAGTAGGGGGATTGTGGGGTCATATGGAAGGTCGATTTTTAGAGCTTTTAGAAATCGCCACACTGCTTTCCACAGAGGTTGCACTAGTTTACACTCCCACCAACAGTGTAGAAGTGTTCCCTTTTCGCCACACCCTCTCCAGCAGCTGTTATTTTTTGAGTTGTTGATAATTGCCATTCTGACTGGAGTTAGGTGGTATCTCAGTGTGGTTTTGATTTGCATCTCCCTGATGATTAGTGAGGTTGAGCATTTCTTCATGTGTTTGTTGGCTGCTCGGATGTCTTCTTTTGTGAAGTGTCTGTTCATGTCTTTGCACATTTTATAATGGGGTTGTTTGTTTTCTTCTTTTCAGTACGTTTCAGTTCCTTGTAGATCCAGGATGTTAATCCTTTGTCAGATCTAGAGTTGGCAAATACTTTTTCCCAGTCTGTAGGCTGTCTCCCTGTTCTCTTGATGGTTTCTTTGGCTTTGCAGAAGCTTGTCAGTTTAATAAGGTCCCATTTGTCTATCTTCTCTCTTATGACCTATGGGTTTCGGGTTTTGTACAGGAATTGGATGCCAGTTCTGATTTTCATGAGAGTATTTCCTTCCTTTTCTAAGGATCTTATGGTTTGAGGTTTTACATTTAGGTCTCTGATCCATTTGGAGTTAACCTTTGTGCATGGGGATAGATAGGGGTCCTGTTTCAATCTTCTGCATGTGGTCAGCCAGTTTTCCCAGCACCATTTACTGAATAGGTTCTCTTCTCCCCACTGGTAGGTGGTGGGGGCTTTGTCGAAGATGAGTTGGTTGAGGAATTGAGGTTTTGCTTCTGGAATCTCAATTCTGTTCCATTGATCTATATGCCTGTTCCTGTTCCAATACCAAGCTGTTTTGATGATTGTAGCTTTATAGTAAAG